>NC_092859.1:130280398-130536790 GCF_032062135.1 Pyxicephalus adspersus
ATATATATATATATATATATATATATATATATATATATATACACACTTATTTATTATGCACTAAGCTCACTGATAGACACAAAGTCCTGCATTTCACTCCTTCAAATCTAAGCCATATGGCATGTCAGAAACATTCTGGTTCAACATAACAGCTTTTGCCATTATAGTAAATTCTGCTTTGACAGCGATGTGGCATCCTAGCATGATGCATACTAATCTCCCAAGGCGTAGTCATGTGCTAAATAATTAAAGATAAGACTTAGAGCCCAATGAATTGAGGGGAGTTTTATGCATCCTTATATCCAATGGAGATAGGGCAATGTCACTCTTCCTTGGACCACAGGACATTCTTTGAGCGTTGTGTGGTCTCAATATTTGTATCATCCAATTACTATGCAGACAATGTCTAATCTTCCAAGACTAGTGATTAAAGTTAAATAGCTCATAAATAAAGAACTGTAACAGGGCACTGTGAGCTTTGTAAAAGAAAGTGAGTTAAATGGTTTTTATTCTATATCAAAGGTTATCCTAACTGCACAATGCACACTTATGAAAAAAATGAAGTCCTGGGGTTATTTTACCTCTGTTGTAGACTGAGCCAGAAGGAATTGAGCTCATTAAATCAAGATGGGATCAAAGTTCTTAGATATAAAGTGTATAAGTGGTACTTTTTCTAAAAGACTGATTTACTGTGCAGATCATGTAGATTGCTGACTCTTCCACTTTTTAATTCCATTAGACCCCATCTTAGTGTGCAGAAATCATACTATTTGGTTTTAGTGGTAAATAGGTCAACTGATTATTAACCTTTCACCTGCTGCTTACTTTAACCACAAAGAACAGAGAAAATATATTAATTAATGGTATTAGGAAGGTAATGGAGTCATTATAAAGAAAAGTGCTCTTATGCCAGTCAATCTCTTGTAGAAAACAATGAAAGGGTATCCATGTATGTCTGGGTTACCACAATGCTGCTTTTCTCGGACTCAGCCAATGCTTGTATAAGACTGAGGATAAGGCAAAGACCAATGGCATTTTGTCTGGAGGGGACAACATATTAAAAGGGTCTTTATTTCTAGGTACTAATAATGTCCCCTTGTTTTTGTGAAGCAGGTTTACTATATGAACTATTCTTGTATTTACACATTCATGTATTTCTCTTTAAGGAGAATTCATTTATTTTAGTTATTCTTTCCAACATAGCTGAGCTTTTTCCTGCCTCCTTTGATACAAGAAAGAATCCTGTTTGTTCTAGAAGCTGCACATTAGCATTGCATGCAAATAATACATCTATGATCTACCAGCACACCAAGGTCTTTCTCCATGATTGACTTTCCAAGCTTTACTTACTAATAATAGGCAAAACTGGCAAGAGAATGTATTTGCAATGAGTATATTTCACGAATAATGTTGGTGAAATGTGTGTCATGTGTATCAATGAGAAATTCTTGCAATTTAATTGTTTTTTGAGGTCTTATGAACTGTTTCAGAAGGTTATATCAGGATATATCACCGTTAAAATCATAAAGAAGGTAGTGGGGAACTTGGTAAGTGTTTGCAAGAAGTGAGAGCATTAAATATTGGGGCAAACTAACGACTAATGATGTGTTTGGTGAGTAGGAAAGGAGACTCTCCGGATCACAACTGCTGAATCTATGGTTTTGTCAATAGGCCTATACATTCTGGCTTCCCATGACTCCTTCTACCTTAACCTTGGATCTGTATTCTTGGACCTGTATCTGAAACCTTGCTGGTGCTCTGCCCACTTGACCTTGGAAATATACAGTAGGTCTAGTTCTGTTCATGTTATCGCTTGTTTGCTGTGTTCATAGCCAGATTTTACCCCGTTCCGTTTACTCATTGTTTGTTGTACAAAGTTGTTAATAGCTTGCTGTCACTAGATTTGTAAAGGTTGCTGCGGTATTCACTGTTGTTCGCTTTGTCGTGTATGCATTTACTTCCAAAAAAACTCATCCCTGTGATTTTTTAGAGATTTATGGAAATGTAGGAGCACTAAGAAAAAGTAAAAATAATAAAACAAATACTAAATAAATAAACAAATAAAAAATAAAACATTTACTAAATTAGGTAATGAGGTATGTCTGTGCTGTGCAATAATGGTGTTTGCTGCCTCACTGTGCTATGATACAGCTGCAGCACTGAGAAGCTATTAACAGGAATGACAAAGGAAGCTTTTACTCTAAGCAGATAAGAGCATCAAGTCTCTCCCTCAATACAAAATCAACCTGGCCTCAACAAAATTTGAATTCTGCTGTAAAATGTTTTCTCCTAGTTGTAAAGGTTCTTGTATAGTTGCAAATAACCCTGTTCTTCTCTGACATTTTCCCTCCCTATCGTAATCAATAGCAATAATAGTTGTATGATGATTTCCATAGATTATATGTTATACCTTTTATAGCCTATCTTCATGATAAGGGTAGTTTGGACCTGTCAGCCCTTCCAACATCAACCATGAAATGTTTACCGCCCCACTCCCCCCAACCTGCTTACAAACCAACCCACCAAAAATACACGGAGACCAAAATGCACTTAAATTGGCTGGCAAGCATTCGTTTATTTTAACAATTAAACAAATAACCATAAAAATATAAATATGAAATAACCATAAATAACCAAAAAAAAATAACAAGCAAATAAAACAAAATTACATTTAACAATCGTATTAATCATTATACCAATATTAACCAAAATCTAACCCCCTTTTACAATAACATTGCAACATCCCTGTTTTAAACCTTAACAACCAGGCTGCAGGTTTTAGAAGGCATAATGCGTATTCCTTCAGAATTCAAATCCAAACACCGCCCAGCACAGCCTCAGGAGCCATAACTATCAGACCACCATAAAGGGGGCTCCTACCACTGAGGATCCCTCTTACCACAAATCACCATTTTCCATGCCCAGGATCCCTACCTTCCAAGACCCCAACTGTCACCTGCAAAACACACCTAACCACTTACCAAAACCTAGGCAGGGTGGGCGGGAACACTTTATTTCTAAAAGAAGGCCTCCCTCTTTTGACCCTCCCTCTTTTGACCCTTTTAAACCCCCCTCCTCCTCAACTCTCATGCTAACACTGCCCCTCCCTACACTCCTCAGACCACTTAATTTTATATGGCTCTGGGTCTCACTTTATACAATGTCCTAATACAACACAGTTCCTTATATTTATTATGATTTATTATATGTATGTATGGACAGTTTTAGACCTAGAGCAACAGGAAATATACTAAAATATTTTAAAACATTAAATAGCAGCATATTTACAGTCTGCCCAGTACTGAGCAGCAGTCATTACAGAACTGTGTAGAGCTGAGCTTTGTGTAAAGAGAGAACATTATATATTAGTTTCTAAATCTCTTCGAACACATTTGGAACTGGTGGCAGCTAAAGGTACAAAACACACTGCGCAATTCAAGTGACAGGCTGCAATAGCTAGAAAAATGTGTGTTAAGGAATTATTTTATAAAAGCACAAAAAGCTATAGTTAACTGGCTATAACCAACAAGAACAGAAGATTTGGATTTAATACACACAATGTATTAAAACTTATTTGAATGACTTCTGAAAAATTCTTGAAACAGAGACATTGTTGACGTAGAAGTGCGTTTTTGAATCCTATTAAAATTGATGGGATAACGGGAATGTGGGAGGCAGAACATATTTGAAACTATACAGTAAACTATGAATATGAATTATGCCGGAATTTAATGAAAAGCGTTCAGTACATTACTTTATAATTCATAAAAACCATGGTGCAGAGTACATGAACCAAGACCCTGAATAATATGGTGCATAAACATGTTTATGATCAAACTCATTAAGATGACAATGTGCCATATAAGTGTTGTAGATAAGTCTAGGTATTTTCATAGCTCTTAAAGTACATTGGCCATGTAATTGCTAATATCACCAGCAATATAGGCAAACTGGCTGTACATTGTTGAGTGCTTGATCTAAAAGCATAGTGCTTGAAACTGATGTAGCAAAAATTGACCCCCTAAGAATCATTCTGAAGATAAAACGTAGGTAAAACAAACCTTTGTTTATCTTTTCGTTTTGGATAGAATGTGTAAAGAGTTTGAATCTAATGTTAGATTTTTAAGGCTGTCATCCCACTGGGGTTAACTTACAATTAGCAAAATGAATTATCCCCCTGCAAGCTAAGTGAATTTAGTGAAAAGTTATACAATTTATAGTTATGGTATAATAGCATAAAAACAGTTTATTGCATATGATTGGATGGCAGAAGTCAGCTGAACTTCCCCTTATTCACTAAGCTAAATGAATTATTCCTTACTGAAAAATGATCACTTAGCTAAATTAACAACATAAATGTTTTTAATAAATTATTCCAGTTGTCTCAGTGATGGGAAATCCAAAACATTTATTTATTTTATTTATTAAATTTAAAAATTGCATAATGTAGTCCCAGCAATTGTAAATCATTGTGTGATCCACAGAAAAATAACAGGGGCTTAACCATGCCTTACGAAAATGTAGGGTTTACACACACTTTAAGTACACTGTGGACCTGATTTATTAAAGCACTCTGCAGCTGGAGAAGATACTTTTTCATAACTGAAGCTGGGTGATCCAGCAAACCTGGAATGGATCTGGTCCAGAATTGAAAACATTTGCTAACAAGAAGCAAATAACTTCTAAAGAATTCATTCTAGGTATGCTGGTTCACCTAGCTTCACTGATGAAAGTGTATCTTCCTTGGAGAGCTATAATAAACCTCTGTGTCTTTAAACTTATCAGTGTTGGCCTTAAGAGGAACCAAACTCATTGGAGGGTGGTAAGCTTCTGCCCTAATCAGATGCATGCAACATACTTGCCGATTATGGCACTGACTTACCTGTGTGCAGCCACCCTGCAGCAATGAGAGGTCCAGAACATTGCATTGCTGCATACTCATATGGTGCCATTGCTACTTCCAGCTCCATGCCGACTTCATAAAAGACAACAATCCTCCTTGACCACTGGATGGCTACTGATGATATAACTCCTGCACATGCGGCACCATTGCACACAAAGCGGAGCTTTACGCTACATAGTACATGCTCCGTACAGAGTAGAGCTAAATCATAAAGCCACCAGGAACCAGGGCTTTATTGCATGTTTCTTTTGTCAATTAGCTGTACCTCATGGTGAGTTTGGGACTGCTTTAAAATAAAAGCTACCAGTACACTTAGCTACCATTCTGATCCATTATAAGGATACATCCATTTAAACAAACAATTCTGTGCATTTGGCTATTTAAATAAATTGTAGCCACGTACAGGCAGGTCAGGTGCCTAACATTTTGCCTCTATCTTTTATGACCTGATTTGTTAGAGATTTGGTTATCCCTTGTGATAAACAAATCTGACAGATGTGGGCATCTGTTATTGCACAAGCATTACATATCCATGCTACTGTGGCCATTGTACTTATATATTATTATTTTTGGCTGTTCCAACTGTGAAAATATTTGTTGACTTGGAAAGGTGGCACCCCATATACTTGGTGATTATCATCTGAATGGTCTAAAATGACTTTTCTCTGCAGATATTCTGCACATTTATGGGCACTTAAAACATGTGCTTAGAAAAAGATTTGCATTAAAGACTTGTTGATTACTGGCCAAGAAAGTAGAAAAGACCAGCAACATGCCAGCAGAGCATCTACACAAAAGAAGTACAGAAAGTGTAGAGAATTAGCTTGTAGAGTTTCTTTTATAGATTCTTCATCTAGACACAAAAGTTATAATTCTATTATATAAGGCCAGTGCCTTTGTGTCATGGTTCTCTACTTCTAGCACTTCACACTATGTTTAAGTATACAAAATAATTGCTACTTTTGTTTGCTGCGAGTGCTGCTAGAAAACAAAATAAAAAAAAGCTATTTGACACTCACAAAGAAGCCTAAAAAATAATGTTTGCAAATTATTACCTAAAAGCTTCTCCAGCACAAACAATATTAGCCATTTTATTTGGCATTAATGTCTTAGTTTGAATTCATTTTCAAAGTTTTCTTTGTAACAAAAGAATACAAATACATGTTCTTAATGTGTGCAAGAGTGTAACCATTTGTGACCAGGTCCATTTGTTCTACCTATGTTCTCCTCTCCTGCTTTCAGCACTTCTTGATCGCACACATAAGGAATTTTCTTCTTGCTGAAAGCACTCCCTGCAGGTTGAGGTAGATTATTTTCTGATCTGCAAATAAATGGAAATATGTGTCTCATAAGACATGTGTCCTATTTCCTGCAGAACAAGATGGATGAAACAGTTCTGGAAAGTCAAGTATAGTGGAACCTTATCATTAATATAGGTAACCAAAAAAAAAAAAAAAAAAAAAGAGCCAGAGAATTCTGACCAGATTCAGAAATGCCCCTTTTTTAAGGTTTATAATAATGTACATACGGGGAAAAATACTAACAATGGTTTCTTTCAGAACCTAGGACAGGCTGGGGGCAGTTTTAATTTTGTTTCTCTGTTTTCTCTTTTGCGCAGGCAAAAATGGGGGGAAATTGCCTGTGTATACCTGCAAATAATCTCCGTGATTTCACTTGTTTTAACAGTCATAGTATGAAAAAACTGGACATATTTTATTAGCAACAATTTGCTTGTGTATAAAGTGAATTAACTGATGTGATTTCACTTGTTTAACAGTCATATATAGAGAAACCAGATTAATTTTATTAGCAAACACAGGGAAAAATTTCTATGTATACCTGGAAATAATTGCTGTGATTTCACTAGTTTAACAGTCACACTGTTCCCAAGCGCTTTTTCCTAATTACTTGCTCCCAAGTACTTTCCCAAATTCACTTTTCCTAAGTGTCCACATCTGTTCCTGAAGAGCAGTAGCAGAAAATGGAACCTTGGTTAGCCATGCGCCCTCTTTTATAGAGGGCTAGCAAATAAAGACATGCATTCCAATGTGGTAGCCTGTCATTGGATAAAGTGTAAGCTCTTCTCCCTCATATTTGGATTGCTTAAATTCCAAGTTCCAATCCAAGGTCAGAATAGCCACCAATAATTATTACCAGTCAGATATTTGCCTATATTTGGCCTATGCTTATGCACGTTCACGAATCTGTAACTGTTTTCATTGAGATTTTGGTTTATAGTTCTTTCCTAGGTAAAAAAAAAGAGAATGAGTCTGTAGGGGTAAAGGGGGGATGCAGCAATGGAGGGAGGTGAAAATTGCAGCAGGGGCTGTACTTTCCTTTACCAAAGGTTAGACATTGCACCTGATTTGTTAAAGCTTTCCAAGACTGAAGAACGTGGACTTTCATGAATGAGCTTGGGTAATTCAGTAAACCTGAAATGTATTTCTTAAAAATCATTTGCTAATATTAGACAAACACTTTTAATCCTGGGGGAGATTCATTTAGAGTTTGCTGGATCACCTGGATTCTCCATCTTCTCCAGTCATGGAGAGCTTTCATAAATTAGGGCCAATGCATCTGTTTTTAGTTTAGGTTTAGTTTGCTGTATGTTTTCTGTGGTCATATCATTTAGGAGATTGGTTTCTAGTTACTGCACTTTGCATGTCATAAATGTTCCTCATATATGTACAAATGTCTAGGGATATGTTCAACATCACAGTAAATTTGTAATTAGAGCTACCATTTTAGGATTTACATTTGTAACATAGTATGAATTATTTATAAGCGCTGTTATCAATGAAAGATTTGGTAAACCAGCAGTAAAAATAAGAGGATAGGGAGATATCACATTTCAGATTAACAATCATTCAACAAGGCTTTACAAATTTTTTTTTACTCTGATCCCTTAATGTGCAGTTCTTTATATAAATATCTTGTAAATGTCTAGGAAACATTCTGTGATTGCAGTCACATTTTCTGCACAGAGGAAATATACTTCTACTGAAACATCTTTGATAGATCATTTACCTATTTAGCAGTTAAAACTGAATTAATATGTTTAAAATGCAAATTCTTTTTCCAAGAAACCCCTCACCCTTTTTTAATCAGACTTTCAGATTAGCTATGTGCCAGTCTGACCCCCATGGAGTAATGGATTAGAATTGTGTTGTCAGCACTTCCCACAGAACACTATTAAGCCTGGAGATCTGATGCTGCCTTCTTCTTATTCTCAGTTTCAAATCACCAGCAATTCTGTATTTAAGAAAATACTTTACTGCAACCATCTGCAGTTTAATGTTAATGACACAGAAGAAAGTTGAAGTATCTTTTGGCTGAGCTACACTAGTGAGTTATAAATGTAATAAGGAAATTAAGGACAACTAATGTTATTGACCAGGAAGCAACGTCATCTGCTGAAAATGTTGCATTAAAAAAGCCACATATTAAAAATATATATCATGTTGGCTTGAATTGAACACACGTAAAACATACACAAGAGACTCTAGAAAGTAAAAATAAAATATAGCAAAAATAACTGCAGGGAATGATATATGGAGTGACTGCCTAATAAATATTAAGTACTATATTGATTTCTGAGATACTAGCTAGTACACAGCTAAATGAACTGTGACAATTACAAGACAACTTGATGCAGGCATGTAGGTGATGGGAATGTACCAATTGTAAAGTAGAAAAATATAGTTCTTCTAAGCCTAGTGTACTTGTTATGTGCATGTATATTTCTACTAATCCATGTGAAGCTGAACAAGAAACAGTGTTTCTCAACCAGGGTTCCATGGAGCCTGAGGGTTCCCCCAAAAGAATGCTAGGGGTACACTGAGCAATGAGCAATTTGTGCCTCTGAGGTCAGTTTAAGTGGCACCAATTATCCTTTTCTGTCTCTCTATAGGGTTGGAATCGTTCCCATAGACAACGTGTAAGAGGCATTCTTCCTACTGACCCCCATGCTATTATACCATGAACTGTAAATATAGAAATTATGGAAAGGGATCCCCAACAAGACCTGCAAATTATTACAAGGTTTCCTCCATGTTCAAAATGTCTAAAAAGCCAGGGCACTATTGTTCTTGTATTAAATCAGTACACAGTAACTAGGTACAAAATGTTTGATAGCAATAATGCTAAGGGAAGCAGAACCCATATAATATATATAGGATGAAATGAACAAAACAGGGAACACATCTAAGGCAAATGCATGTTTTATGAAAAGGTCTATTGCCTTCATTTTAATACTACCTTATGTCTACTGTAGTCAGGTCAATGTGGCCTTCATAAAAGCAAAAGTCAAAGACTACATTTTTTTTAGAATTTTTATTAAATGGATCATCTCTCAAAAGTCATGGTCACAAATAAAACACCTGCTTAAACTAATGGTATTGGTGACCATGAACATTAGACAACTATCTCCTTTTACCAGTTGTCACAAGTTTACAAGTTTTGTAGACCCGTTGTGTTGCTTTAGCAAGGGCCAAAAATAGACAGCACAGATATTAGATCAGGGTATGCGCTTTAGAAAGATGCTCACTGGAAAAATAAACATTAGTTTTGAAAATTCAGACTGCAATAATACTTAATTATATCCCCCAATCACATGCAAGGAAATCTAAAATAAAACAGGCATTTTCCTAGCACACAATTTGATGTTTAAAGCGGAACTAAATGCAAAATAAAAAAAAAAAACTCTTACCTTTAATCCCCTAGATCCATCTATCCATTAGGAGGTTTCTTAATTTGGATCCCGTGTCATCCTGGTATCAATCTTCAGGCCGGTGCAGAGGAAATGCATCCGGGTTCTTCATCCTGCATCACCCAATCTCTGCGCAGGTGCAAGATCGGGTGACGTAGATGGGGGAAAAAGATTGCTGATCTCACTGCACATGAGTGAGATCCGCAATCTTTTCTTCCATTATAGAAAGGTCTCTTTCTACGCATACCCGGGATCAGGGCATTCACAGAAGGAGCAGCCAAGAGCCAAAAAAAGGGTGCAGCACCTCCCTCACCAGGCGATTAAGACAGAATTGGAGCGCAAAGCCTCCCGGGATACCTACATCACGCATCCCGCAAGGCTTTGCTCCCCTATCCTGTCCTGATCGCCAGCAAGGGAGGTGCTGTACCCTTTTTTAAAAACAAAAATTTTGCACCTAAATAAATACATTTTTTACTTTAAATAAAAGGGTTGTCTATCCTGTTATGTAAAGTTAAAATTTAGAGTTTAGATCCGCTTTAAAGTCAGTTTTACTTTTTTCACTAAGCTAAATGAAATATCCCTTGCATGGTGATAAATCACTTTGCTATGAAAAGAGTCTACATTCCTTTAGTAAATTACCCCTACAGTGTCCAGGTTCTATACAGGCAGACATAACACAAACTATCAATTAGAACTAACAGGCTTCTAATCAAGGTGAACACAAACAAGTTAAATACAACTGCATTCCAAACTATTTAGAAGACAATCAAAGGCATGAACATTTATATAAACATCAGAGACATACCTCTCCTGATAATATTATTATTATTTTATTATTAATAATAATAATAATAATAATAATAATAATAAAAAATAGTATTTAATTAGCGCCAGCATTTTATACAGCTCTATACATAAAATAGGAGTTGCAAATGACAGATACAGGAGGAGAGGACCCTGCTCAGAAGAGCTTGCAATCAAAAAAGATAATGAGAAAACAGACAAACCTGTTCATAAGGCTCAGACCTACAGCTGCTTATTCATCAGTTAACTGATTTGAACGGTTGTGCACAGCAAAGACCTAAGCTATAGTATATAAGCAGATAGTAAAGGTTCACTGGTGATCACTACACATCATTCTTTGGGCAGGGGTGTATAACAACTGTGTTGTCCATGAGAAATTGGTTCCTCATTAACGAATGAACAAAATTCTTGCTCAGCCTTTAAGCATTAAGGCAAAAAGATTTGTCAGCTGGAGAAATCCTCAGTTCCATTGTATCCATTTAGTTGCAAAAGTAAAGGCCAGCTTGTCTGTTGACTTTTTATTACAAGTTATAGACCTTGTCAGTTTAAGGAAGTAGTTTGAGAAGAGTATAATATTAAAGGTTTCAATTCTAACCAACAATTGGTGGATTTAGATTATTTAAATATATATATATATATATATATATATATATATATATATATATATAAATTTATATATAATTACATGTCTATACATTTTAGCTAAAATATCTTTAATTTGGAACTTTCACCTATTTTACAGCATTAGCCCATCCTTTACCCCTAACAAAAAATCACTTTTTCCCCAAATACCTGTTTTTACCTGTTCCTGTTTTTTTCTTGCAAAATTGATTCCTCCTCATATATGACCTAGGAAAGCCCACATACTGCTGGGATAGGGCTAAATGCACACACATGGATGATTGTGGTGGGTGCATAAACATTACAGCTGTAACCAAAATGATCTTTAATTTTAACTATTTTGGTGACAGATACTTGTTGCGTGCACCTGGTGCTTTCTCAATGGAATTGTTGTGGCCACAGGCACTGCTTATGTGCACCCACCACAGGTTTCCATGCCTGCATATTAATTTATATCCCAGAAACTACAGCTGGATATCATTTTGGGGGGCATCTTCTGACCATGTACGCTGACTGAGAGCTACTAAACAAGAACACCCAGCTTATATCTAGGAGGGCAATAGGAGAAATGGCTACATCATGAAGAAAACAAGGAAGCCAAGCTTTTAAAGGGAAATGAAGACTCAATGGATATTGTGAAAAAAATGCACATCTCTGAAATTCAAGGAAGGGCAAAATATGAAAGAAAAAATGTTATTAGTGATTTTTAATAAATGTATTCATGCAAAGGTGAAAAATACTTAATTTTATGGAAAACCTAGATCTTTGTAGCCTGGGTGTTTGTTTCTGCTTCATTTGTATGACACGGTGGCTCAGGGCTCAGGGGATAGCATTCTGGCCTTTGCAGCGCTAGGTCCCAGGTTTGATTCCCAGCCAGGACATTATCTGCATGGAGTTTGCAGGTTCTCCCCATGTCTGCGTGGATTTCCTCCGGGTACTCCGGTTTCCTCCCGCATCCCAAAAACATGCAGTGAGGTTATTTGGCTTCTCCTTAAAAAAAATTGACCTTAGACTACATTAATGACATATGACTATGGTAGGGACTAGTGTTGGTCAAATAGCTCACTATTTGATTCAGCAGCTGTTCGCTCGAATATAGCAAAAAAATTCGGGTGGTCGAATGTCAAAGTCGAACACCATTAAAGTCAATGGGAGGAAAAATTTGGGTTTTTTTCAGCACTGTGTAGAGCTTCTACAGCCTCCAAACAGATGTAAAAGGATACATGAAAAGATACATAACACTATTCCATACCCCTGTACTTCACATGAATATTAAAGAGCACCTGTCACATCAATTTTAGGCTAAAGCTAGGTACACACTTCCAATAATTATTGTTAGAAAATGAACAATTAGGACCGATCAACAATTATGCACGATTATACTTGAACAATCATATTGTGCACAATCCGTACATGCTGTAACAATATGATCGTTCATATATAATCCACCAACAGTGTCCACACACTAGATACAATCGTTTGAGCGATGCAGCGAGGGACATGTGAAGGAGAATGAATATCGCAGAAACATGCACAATCACTGAACGGCACGATACTGTACACACGATAGATGGTGAAAGATCGTCGGCCAATCAGATCCACCGTGGTGGTCGTTCATTTCCAACGACAAACCTCGTTCGTCGGCGTTCTTGGTCACTTTTTTTTGGCGAATCGGTTGTTCATCGGTCGTTCATCAGTTGTTTCTAACGATAATTATTGGACGTGTGTATGCAGCTTTAGTCTACACGGACTGTTTCCCCAGCGTTTAACCTGAGGCTTTTTAAAGCCCATGTTTGAAGTCCCCATGCATTCCCATGGGCTAATCTACACCAGGACGTTTTCTTCAGGCACGTTTTTGAGCGTTATCCTAAACGTTGCTTGCAACATTTAAAAAATTAAAACGCTGGAAAAACGCGGGAAAACACTTCCATTGAACTCAATGGAGGCTTTTTCAAGCATTTTTAAGCTTTTATGAAAGCTTCCACTGAAAACAATGGGGGCTTTTATAAACATTTTTAGCAGGACTTTGGAATCTGGAAGCCCCCTTTAATAAGGAGACTCCCAGATCTCCACCGCCCCACCCTGGGGAATGAGTACAGGGGTACATAAATCCCCTTACTCATTCCCTGAAAGAGTTAAAATATAAGTAAAAAATAGGACAAGGCTTTAATGTTAAATTATTTTATTAATGTGTGTGTTTGTGTAATTTAACTTTTTTTTTTACAGGTTATCCCAATGACAGGAGGATTTCCAGGGTTGCAATGAACAGAGCCCTGGAAATCCTCCTGACAGTGAGGGATTGCAGGGCACTAGGGGTTAAATGAGGACAAGCCTCTCCATTCACCCCTAGTGCTCTGGCTGAGGTTTTATATTTCTCGGCCATTCAGCACTAGAGATGAATGGGGAGACTTGTGTCCATTCATCCCTAGTGCTCTGTCATTGGCTGAGAAATAGGAAATCCTGATGGCAGCTCAAGCATCATCAGGATTTCCCTTTCCTCAGCCAATCAGGGAGTAGAGCAATCAGTGGAGCTTTACTATGCTGACAGCTCTGCTCCCTTGATCACTGTGACGAGTAATCAGGGGAGCAGAGCTGTCAGCATAGTAAAGCTCCGCTGATTGCTCTGTTCCCTGATTGGCTGAGGAAAGGGAAACCCTGATGATGCTTGAGCTGTCATCAGGGTTTCCTATTTCTCAGCCAATCACAGAGCAGTAGAGGTAATGAATGAAGATAGTATCTCCATTCAACCTCTATTGCCCTCGTATTGCCTGCGGTTACAGCTAATTGAAGGCACGTGCTTTCAATTAGCTGTAACCGCAAAGCTCCCACGGTCCAGGAATCCCACAATGAGATTATGATTCATAATGTCATTGTGGGATAACCTGTAAAAAATAAAAAAAGAACAAGTGAAAATAAAAACACATACAAATAAATTAATTTAAGAAAAATGTTTATTTTTAAAAAAAAAAATTTTCCCGAATTTTTGCTGTCGAATCCCAATTTTTTGCTGTGTTTTTCGGGTCGGGTCTATCCGAATTCGAACAGCCATATTCGGGTCGAATATAAGGACAACCCGAATTCAAACATCAACACTAGTAGGGACATTAGATTGTGAGCTCCTTTGAGGGACAGTTAGCGACATGACTGTGGACTTTGTACAGCACAGCGTAATATGATGGCAATATATAATTACTGTATAATAATAATACTACTAAAAACATTAAGCACAAATGGAACTAATGATGGCAACATACTGGGACATGTGTGTTCTTATAAATCCACATTTAATTTACGCAGGGAGATTTAAAAAACTTTCTTTAAGAACTTGTAAGGCTTAAGCTACCCATGATAGGCAGTAAAATGTTTCATTTTCTTTTCTATCTTGATCTAGTAAAAATACATCTGGAATTAGATTAACTGCAGGTAACAAAAATAGCTATTAGCCCCCCATCCATTCATATAATACTATCTCCTTAGTTTGTCATAAATTAATAATAGAAACAATAATAAACCAGGATACAGTACATTTTGTTTTATAATCGTACCTATAATTATGTAGATTAGCTAACATGGTAGATTTAACTATTAATAGCAAATTACACCTAAGAAGAAAGTAAAAATACATAATCCCTCTTGTCTTGACTTCCTTAATAATGAACATGTCAACTTTATAAATACTCCATATTACTAATAGGCACAGCTTTATGCAGAACATGATTCATCATTATTCAGAATGTGATAAAATGTAATGTTATTAAAAAAATTCTACTTTCTTTGGTTCTATTTTTCATGTCTCAGTCCTGGTTTTATCTTATTGTTTCATGCTCCCAATTTAATATCCCTCATCTTTAAAAGGTAAGCACTAAATTAATATGCACTGACATTGCTCTTCAGCAAAGGAAAGTACCTCTACGTGATCCCAACTTATATTTAGCTGCTGACAAACACCAGACAAAGTCTCATTTTACCCTTTACTGTTTAGCCTTCTGAAGTGTATTAAAATGCTTGTTCTCTTCCTTGTATTCCTTGACTGAGGATCTAGATAAAGAAATGAAAAGTGGAGGCCGGATACTCAGATCTCTGCAGAAAGAAAGACAGGTTTTGTCTTTGGTTTTCCAGTCTGATTAATCCTTTTATGAAAGTAAGAGTAGCTATCCTCAGAAGCTGGATCACATGGCACGCGGCTTTGTCTGCCACCTTCAACAAAGACGATCCTTCAAGTTGAAAGAAACAACAGGTTGCTTTCAATGCACATATAGCTTTACTGATTACAGTTATTTTAGATGGGGGATCTTCAGCTAATTCATTCTGATAACATGCATCAAATTCAAGTCATAAATGGGTCTACAAATAATCTGGGAAACTAATAATACTGAGCTGAAAGGATAAGATTGGAGTTTTGCTGTCCAAATGACCTTCACTGTCAAAATTGCATTATGCAATTGTTCATACCTATCGAGGTATTCTGAACTGGCAGAAAAAATAGGCTGCTATTTTGGCCGTGTTGGAATTCAAAACTACAGAAATAGTCTAAATCATTACATTTTCATCTATGAAGAAAATTAAATGTGCAGCAATGAAGAAGTTTTAGTTTGTATCCAACATGACACAATGCCCAGTGGCTCACTCCTTTTGGATTAGGGTTTCCCGCTTTTAGGGGTGCCCATTCTGAGAGATCCTCTTATGGCTTTGCCTAAATTGTAGGCCTCCCTCTACACTATACAATTTTGTCTCACGCAACAGGTCCTCCCAGCAGGTAAACAGTGTATTGGTGGTGTTTGGATTTCTTCCTGCCTTACCCAGAAGTTAAAAGATCGGTCTACTGCACATTCACACATCAAAAATGCACTGTTCTATTATCCGTTTCAATGGACAAGTTTGAGGCTAGTTCAGGCATAGGAAAACTATGACTCCCGGGTCAAATACGGTCTTTAAGGCCTTTTTATCCGGCCCGTTGATCCCCTCCACTTCAGCGGCTCTGGCCGGTGCCCCCCAAGCGGGGTCAGGAGAAGGACCCCACTTAGGGCATGCACTGACCAGAACCGCGGACCATGTCCCATGTACAAATCCCCTGTACAAATCCCAGGCTCTGGGAAGTGGGCTGAACAACCTGCCCACTATCCTATCACAGATCTGAGCCTGCGATTGGAGAGTGGGCGGGGTTATGTAATCATGACATCACGTTTAGTGACACCCGTCTCGACGCTCCATCCATCTGATCCTGGCCTGGCCCCTTTGCCAAATTTTGGAACCGATCGTGGCCCCTGAGTTGAAAAGTTTGCCAACGCCTGCGCTAGTTGGTCTCCATGGGTTGAGAAAATTCTCCCTTATTCAGATTCTTCTCTGATCAGCATTTATTGCACCCCATGGCTCATTATTCTTTGTACATAGTTCTCTGATACCCTACATTTTCCCCTTTCTCCTCTACTTGGTGGGACACACCCTCCTTCTTTCCCTTCCTCTAGTCTTTTCTCTTGGGGTTTTGCCTCATTGCCCCTCAAGAATATGTATCTGGAAGTCCTTCTCCCCTATTTGCGCAGTGACATCTTCTCCTTGGCCTCACTAACAAGCCTATGGCCGCCATATGCCCCCCTCTACCTTGATGGAATCTAACTACACAATATGGACTTTGCTTTTATGACACTTTGTTTTTTGTTCTAGCCCAATGTATTCATTTGATAGTAGTTTTTGTAGTACTGTTGTACCTTTGTTTATTTGTATGTGTTGCATGTTTTGTATGTTTTATACTGTTTTGGCCTCCACTTTGACATAAAAGGGGTCCTCCAATATGGTTGAGGTAAAGAAAAGAACCTTCAATGTGTTTCTCAGCCAAGGCTGCTTCATCAGAAGTATGGAATAATATCAGTCTAGTAGGGGAGTATAACAAACAATAGATCCAAACATTTTTAATGCCCACCTATTAGATGGGTATTTTACCCTCCCAGAGAAGCAGCCTTAGCAGAGAAATGCGTACAGGGTTAATTTCTTCACCTTACCATATTTTAGGATCAGTTATAGATAATATTGGAAGGCAAAACCAATACTGTCACTATTTTATGAAATGTTAGATATTTTTTTTACTGTTTCTCCATGTTTAAATGATGTATTTCTTCTGTGTGTTCTATTTTATCAAATAGTTCTGAAAAAATGCCACACCTGAGTAATCCATTATGTTGAAGAAGAAGAGAAAAAACTTTTCAAAAATACCAGGGACCTTAGAGGCATAATAATTACATACTGAGAACAAAGCAACTTTTTAAAAAAGCTGTCAATGTTTAACCACCCGACCGTTAAGCCCGACCTTGGTATGGGCTTAAAAAAGTTACAATTATCGATAAACCCGAACTTTTCTCACTGTATGAAAATACACTGAGAAAAGTTCGGGTTTATAGATCACTTACCTGGTCCCGCTGCGATCGTCCATCGGTCGTGTTCCAGCGTTGTCCTCCAGCGTCGGGTGTCCTCTCCGGGAAGAAAAAGCCGGCCGGCTTCTTCTTCTAAGCCGGCCGGCTTCTTCTCCCTTCGTACGTGATGACGTAGGCGCGTGTGCGGGAAATTCAAACTGAAACTCATTCAAACACATTTTGTATTGGATTGAATACAAACTCCTGTATCCAATCCAATACAAAATAATTCAAAATAAATACAAAGTATGTAATTGGTAAATTCAAACTCTCATTTTGTATTGGATTGAATACAAACTCCTGTATCCAATCCAATACAAAATAATTCAAAATAAATACAAAGTATGTAATTGGTAAATTCAAACTCTCATTTTGTATTGGATTGAATACAAAGTCCTGTATCCAATATAATACAAAATAATAGAAAATATATTTATGTGGTTTTGTCTATAGGTATGTGACGGACACTAGGGAGGTGTTTTAGAAAAATATATTACTATACAGTATACCAAACTATCGCATTTTCAGTATTTTTCATTTATTTATGTATTCTTGTTTAAGCTGATTTTTTGTGTCTTTTATTTAATTTTATTAAAAGTAATTTTTTTTTTTTTTACATGATTGTGTGTTTCAAACATTTTTTATATTCATGATATCTACTAGAACCCTGCTCGGACATATTTCTGTAAGTTACAGGTCTACAATTTAAAAAAAAAATTTCATGAAAAACAGTGTAACGCTTTTGGAACAGAAATCTAGACCTCAGTGTAACGCCCAGGTGGTTAATTTAATCCATATGAAAACAAAAAGAAAAGAAAAAACATCAGCACAAGGAAGTAGTACAGGTAGTCTTAATTTCTCACATATATACTAAAAACAGTCTGAACGCATTTCACAGACCATATTGTCTGCTTCTTCAGGGGCAAAAAAGGACACATTAGACCTTTGTCACATATGACTGACATGAATTAAATTCAATAAAATACAATTCACCCCATTCATATTTGACCCATAGCTGAGGCACACTGATTGACATGGAACAGATGGGGAGAAGTTGATCCAACCACAGCATCATCGAAGGGTTATAATTAGTGCTACATTTTAGGTTAAACACACTAATTTCAATTCAGCAATTGTGAAACTTAATTTCACCTTAATCAAAAGTTATCTACATATATCATGTGTCTACAGAGGTCCTCCCCACACTAATAGAGTGGCTAAAATGTACCACTAATTAGGATAATTAAGGTTATAGTACTGACTTTAAAGCTTCCCAAAAATTTGGCAATTTTGAGTAATTTTCAACCACTTTTGAACAACCAAAATTAAAGTTAACCCAATCTACCACTCATGAGTTTAATCAGCCACCAAAATACAATTGATTATGAAGTCAAAATTGGGCAATAAATTGACAGCTTTATTATATGTTATAATTAGTATTATATGTAGTAAGAAAATAGGTCTTTCTGCCTTGTTCGATCAATCGAATTTATGTTCACCTTCATGCATTCAATCAAAACCACCATTTATGTGTTCAATTGCTTTGCAATATCAAAAAAAATCTACTGATAGTTTAATTGCTCTATCATCATCATATTAGACACTCAATAATTAAAAAGAGAAGTTCTATTTGCTAAATTTCCTGCACGTGATTGACTGTTAAGTCACTGTTAGTAATTAAAGCCCAATGATGGCAGTTGTGGTAACACTAATATATTAAAGAGTTATCCCACTATTCACAAATATTTCACATTGACTGTACTTGTTCTCCAACACGCACTTGGCTGACTCAATACACAATGTCTGACAAGCACTAACTGTGAGATACATTCTTATCAATGGCTTTCCTGTAGGAGCAATGACAGCTCTCTGGACATTAGCATTTCAAAACATGAATAACACAGGAAACAGTACATGTTAGTAACTACTAGATAGAAGATTAAACTGATAAAAGTACCTTTCTAAGTATCTGTCAGACATCAGTTCGTACCTTTGTCTGTCATGTCATTCTATTGTTTCTCCTCATCATGGAGAGATCACTTTTCAAGCGCAAGCGGTATAAGATTACCTTTTTATATTTCTGGACACTCATTATTTTAATACTTTTAAAGTATTTTGTGCTTTGTTTGGCTTTACTTTTTTTCTATTTAGCTGTCTTGTTGTTATTGATCCTTCGTCTACTTTTTAAAAGCATTTTGGGGCCAGCTGTCACTTTTAAAGTTTCGGTTTGCTTAGTTTATTTGTACATTCATAACTTTAATGTTGAGTTCTTGAAAGTGCAGAATGTAAAATCTTTTACCAAATCTAAAATCACAGTAATGATGGGAATCGTCTGGCTGACTTTAATAGGAAATGTCTTTGGTTCAGGATTAATTCCTATCATTTTCTTAGTAAATATTAATGTGAATAATATTGGGCGATATCAGCAACTTGTTTAAAGGAGAGTATTCAGTATTTAAATTTTTTTATATTACAGAAAATTTTATCTAATTTGACAGGTAAATTATCTAATTGAAACGTAATTAAAGTTGAGATAAAAAAATCACACCTTTACTTCCGCAGATCCCTCGATCGCTTTGGAGCTGTCCCTGATACAGTCCCCCGTTGTCTTGGTTTCTTGATTCAGGTGCTGCCATTTTCATCCTTTATTTTCCTTCTTCTGCCTATATCACCTGATCTCGCACTGTGCAGGTGAGAGATTGGGAGACGTATGCTGCTGTATTTGTAAAGAAAAGTGCCAATCTCACTACGCATGCCTGAGAACTGAATGAATTTCCTAGTATCTGAGATGGGGCATGCACAGAAGAAGCAGCCGTCACTTATCCTAGGAGGCTCTGTGCTCCCATTTAGTCGTTACCGCTATGGTGGTAAAGACAGAAGGAGAGGGGCCCAAACTTTTTAAAAAAATACATTTCATAAAAAAAACACCCACATTTTTACTTTATACAGAAGGGTTATCTACCCTTTTATATAAAGTAAGCATTGTGGTGAAAGGTCTTCATTATGCGAAGCCAAATTATGGACGAAGTCTGACGTCCCACTGCTACCTCCTACACCCTTTCTACAATGGAAGTGTATGGGCCCGATTTCCTAAAGCTCTCCAAGGCAAGAGAGGATACACTTTCATCAGTGGGGCTGAATGATCTAGGGTTTACACACACTTTAAGTACACTGTGGACCTGATTTATTAAAGCACTCTGCAGCTGGAGAAGATACTTTTTCATAACTGAAGCTGGGTGATCCAGCAAACCTGGAATGAATCTGGTTCAGGATTCAAAACATTTGCTAACAAATAGCAAATGACTTTGAAGAAATCCATTCCAGGTTTGCTGGATCACCCAGCTTCACTGATGAAAGTGTATCCTCTCCAACCTTGGGGAGCTTTAACCACCTGGGCGTTACACTGAGGTCTAGATTTCTGTACCAAAAGCGTTACACTGTTTTTCATGAAATTTTTTTTTTAAATTGTAGACCTGTAACTTACAGAAATATGTCCGAATAGGGGTCTAGCAGATATAATGAATATAAAAAATGTTTGAAACACACAATCATGTAAAAAAAAAAAATTACTTTTAATAAAATTAAAGGAAAAACACAAAATTCAGCTTAAACAAGAATATATAAATAAATGAAAAATACTGAAAATGCGATAATTCGGTATACTGTATAGTAATATATTTTTCTAAAACACCCCCCTAGTGTCCGTCACATACCTATAGACAAAACCACATAAATATATTTTCTATTATTTTGTATTGGATTGGATACAGGACTTTGTATTCAATCCAATACAAAATGAGAGTTTGAATTTACCAATTACATACTTTGTATTTATTTTGTATTATTTTGTATTGGATTGGATACAGGAGTTTGTATTCAATCCAATACAAAACGTTTGAATGAGTTTCAATTTGAATTTCCTGCACACGCGCCGACGTCATCGCGCACGCACACAGGGAGAAGGCAGGCTTCTTGTTTCAGAGAGCACCCGGCGCTGGAACGAGAACGACGCTGGATGATCAGCGGGACCAGGTAAGAAGCCTGCCGGCGGAACACAAGATGCCGGCCGGCTTCTTACTGGTCCCGCTGGTATAGGAG
The DNA here is from genome assembly GCF_032062135.1 of Pyxicephalus adspersus. Classification (NCBI taxonomy): domain Eukaryota; kingdom Metazoa; phylum Chordata; class Amphibia; order Anura; family Pyxicephalidae; genus Pyxicephalus; species Pyxicephalus adspersus. Next base: position 130,301,937 of record NC_092859.1, read on the forward strand.
AAGGCACCCGACGCTGGAGAGGGAGATCGACGCTGGAACACGAACACGACGCTGGATGAGCACAGCGGGACCAGGTAAGTGAGGATTTTAATATAGGGAGAAAAGTTCAGGGTTAACGAAAATTGCAACTTTTTTTAGCCCGTACCAAGGTCGGGCTTAACGGTTGGGAGGTTAATAAATCAGGCCCTATGAGTTTAATTTAAAAAACAAGGAGAGCTTTTTATTTGGTGGTGATGATTTACTGTTCTTAGATAAATGTAAAGGATTGATTTCAATGATCAATCAGCTGCACGTTTTCCTTCTGGTTGCAATAACTGAATTATTCCTGGAGTACCTGCACAGAATTTGCATAGTCCTGGCCCGTCCAATTAGGATAGCTAAAGATCACACCATTTTGCGATGGAGCAGGGACAGGTGAGTATAACAGGGTTTACTTCCACTTTAGGCTTTGCAAAATAACTTGTTAAGGCAATAATTTGTAAAGTTAAGTGAAATGTGCAAAGCCTCAAGAAGGCATGCAAGTCATTCTAAAAGCTTGCATATGTAGAAATTAAAGTTAGCTGATAAAAGGGGGAACATTTGTAGCCGCTTGTATTTTACTATATTACCGATCTTTCATAAATACAAAAAGACATGATACCTTTAGCTTGTTAGGGGAAACCTAGCTACATCTTTTTTTTATTGTGAAATCTTTATATACTAGCTTTATATACTAGCAAGTTTATATACTAGCAGTGAAACATGAATGTATGATATGCCAGATGGTTACAGAGTAAATTTTACAGTTGTTTACATATGCATAGGGCCTTGACAGTGCTGCCAATATAAATACCGTGACCATCAGCCCCAAATTTCACTCCCTGGAAAACCATATACCATCCTTGCCACACATAACCACCAAACTTGCCATTGGTTCAACTATCATGTAACACCATTTGTAGTTTTTTTTTTTGTAGGTGTTTTTAGTACTTTACCAGGTCATAATAAACCATAACCATAATAAATCACAATATATACCATTTTATTTTATTTGTTCACTGACAAGAACCTGCCAGAGCTGTGACCTAAATGGAGCAATTATACTTCACATATATTAACATAAAGCAACAAAGTAAGACAAAACTGACCAAACCAACTGTGCTATCGGTAAGCTATGCTCTGAGATGGATGGAATGGTGGGATTTCTTACTTCCAGGGTCTCTTCTAGCATGCCCCCTTGTCTTTATTTTACTTTAAGACTTTGTGCTCTTTAGATACACTCCAGACCATCACCGCCATCACTGCACGTCCTCCTTCTCTTGGTTTCACCTTACAATAAAACATCCCCCTATCCCCCTTTTTCTTTTTTGCCCACATAGCTAAAACCTCTATCAATATCCAACCCTTAAAAAAAAATCTACAAGGTCTATATCGGTCCTTATACATGCAAGAATCTCAAAATACATCCTTTCCTATTCTTTTAAAAGGTTCTGAGGCTGTGAAAAGCCCAGTGCAATGGCACTTATCTGGTGAACCTCCCTCAGGTACAAAAATGTTAAGAAAATGTCAGAGTCATCATCATTACCAATAACTGTTAAATTCTAATCTCCAAAAGAATTTCGTGTGAACCTTAAATATCCATGGACTGTAAATTTGACCTGTTTCACCTTTGTTAAAACATATTCACTGAGCTTGACTGAACACAAAGTTTATATAGCTAAAACTAACTTTACTGCCTTGGGGTAAAATTACTCATCTATAATGAAATTCAATGACAAGTGGTATTTTCAGCATTGAGAACCAATTAAAGCCACAAATAATGATCCATTTGGTAATACATTTGACCGATACAATATATTTGAGCCCTTTGTCTGTTAATGGTAAAACAGACGGGTATTCCCAGTAAGCCAAAATGAACATGGCCATGTAAACCACACTTTAGAAATCTTTGCAAACAGAAAGGAATCATAAGATCTCTGTGAATGATATTGGGCTCACCTTTGTATTACATCTTCAAAACTATCGGTAGCATAATGGAAAACAACAAAAGCAGGACACTTTGGCTTTGTAGCCTTATCACATTTATAAAGTAGGAAACGAAAGGTGAAAGGCTCCTTCAATATAAACATTATATCCATGACCCAATAATAGGACAAGAGTTTAGAAGTAAGCCTATCTGTCTGAAACACTGTATTCTTTTGCACTCCCGTTATCTCTCCAAACCACATAGCAGTGCATCTGTGAGGATTAATGCTTTTCAATCAGTAAAGCAGCTTTAGATTAATAAGTTTCTTTGGCAACCTTTATGTTTTTTTACTTGGAGAAAATAATAAATATTCTGCAAAAGCCAAAAATTCCTCTCCACAAGATGTTTATATTTGAAAAGATTGAGAAAAACAGTTTAGGAGTAGCTGTGGATAGGTGTATACAAGGAGATATCTACTTCTCATCTATCATTTTAGCCTTTACAGAGTGGGCATTTGGGACCCATAGTGAAATGATCTGCCATGGCTTCAACATGGACTCCAGTTTAGGTCAATGGGGGAGTTAAGAAACCATTTGCACATGGCTGCGGCTTTGGCAGATACAGCTCCAATTCCAGAAGTGTCACTTTTTGTTGCACAGTTACTGTTTGAAGATGTGTGCCACAGCTGTAGCCATTTGCAAATCTGGTTACCCATGGTGCGGTTTGTTGCTCCCAAGTGCACAGGAGCAGTATGCTATGCATCCAAAAGCTGCAAACCAAGCCGTTTCACGCCACAGGTATAAAAGGCATAAAAACCCTAAGCTTGCCAATATGTGCCATGCAGGTGAGAGATAGAGGAGCAATGGGAACATTTTCCATTACTTTTATGGTTTTTCTGTTCCTATGCCTTTCTGAATAAGAAAGCCTTGGACTGGGGTGGACTTTTCAACTTCCCTACTAGTGCCCAAAGTTTTTTTTCCTTTTGGAACTGCCCATGCATCATGCATCTTCTGATCTAGTAAGTGTTGATGTTACAGAATGAAATCTTTAATCAAATTATGCACGCTTGCATATTCTAAAAAAACAGCATATCCACAAAATGAATCAATAATCTTGGCAGCATAAATCAAGTCTGATTCTGATCCCAATCGACTATTTCATATTTGCAGTAATATACATGAATTGAAAAACCTGGTAATTGTCAATCTTGTCAATGGTTTTATGTTTAAAAAAAATCCTGTTAAGATTTTTTTAACATGATGACAAATATATTGTAATTTTATAAAGTTATTTAAAGTCAGTTTGCTTTGGTTTTCCAATAATTGCATTAACATCAGGTTTGTAGCTTTCAGTTACTGCATTAAAATATTACCATTCAACATGGCCAACTAATTTAGTTGGTGAAGGACAGCCAACCCTCTTCCTGCAAAGACCTAGAGAAAATTGCAGTATAACTATGGCTTTGTTTTCAAGATCTTCATTTCTATAGCATAGTCCCTTGAAGAAACAGATACCGTGTTGAGGATTATGGATTATAGCATATGAAAATCCTATTAAATCTTCAAATAAAGAAGTGCAGGTTTTCCTCTGGGCAGTCATTTTCAGCAGTCCCTTAAAGACAATTAATGCAACTCTTTGTAAAATTAAATTTGTATTTGTTTGTGCGTGAATGAAATATATAAGGCAGCAGCTGCACAACATCAATATTATTGTTTTCATACACTATTTACATGCTGCCTCTTACAGCTGTGGCAAGGCAGAGACAATGAAATAATTGTCCATTATGGTTTCAGAAATTAAATAAAACAGTCATTGTGATATCATAGATATACATATTAATCGGAGACAAACAAATCTGCGATTATAACACAATGTTAACGTATACAAATACATGCACGCATAACAAAAAGAACACACAACTACATTTTCCAGATAATACTGTATATGAATGTACGTGGTCCATGGCACATAGGCGCTTCCTAATTCTGTAAGTATGCATTATCATATTCTGCTGAATACATCTGCAGGCAGAGCGGCTTTAGATAAGCTGGCATTCCGGTCTGCCTGCTGGCCCTGGCAATTACTTGTTTTATAGCCTTTTGGGAAATGTGCTGTGTGATGGCTGATAGAGGCCAGTCAAACACATTGAAGAGTCAAATGACTAATTATATGACTGCACTGCAAAGCAGTGTCATACACAAATAAATCTGCAGCCCTTCCCTATATGCCAGCAATGTCACTAGAAAATAAAATTAGAAACATGAGTGCAGATCCCCACCGAACCCTTACCCATCTTTAACCGAACCGATCACATTTGCATGTCTTGCTGTCAAAACCTTTCAGTATGCTGAACTAAGCAAATGATTTGTACCAATACTGTGGCCGGGCACACAATGATAATTACAACAATATTAAAACACTGACCTTTGATTATGTGAGTATAATGAGCAGAAATGTCTCATTTGCAGGGCATTAACTACACTGTTTCTTAACTAGATCATACAGACTAAAAATCAAAATACCTGCACATAAACCTCTATAGATATCACAAACCTCTAGTCTTCAAGGACTGTCCTAGCTGTCCCTAAACTTGTAGGACTTGCCTAGGTTTTGAAGATCTGCTTTTAGAAAGTTTGTTGGCAGAAAGTTTTTTGTTCATATTGATCTGTCTGTACTATAAAATCCTCTTTTTTATAAGATTGTTATTATTATTATTATTATGTGGGTTTTGTATAAACATTTGAATATTGCTGTGCTCAGTGTGTTACACACAGACCTTCAAATTTGAGAGACCTGGAGCACCTGACTGTTAGGAGCACCCCGCAAGGGATGACGGGTCAGTGACCCTAATAGCCACCGGACTACTTTGTTGCAGGGAGAACACCAGGTCACGGTCCTAGGATCTCCCCACCAGGGGCTAGTGGGACAAAGGGCTCTGGTGTGGGGACAGCGCAGATCAGGTAGTTGGATGACAGCAGGACAGCGGTTCAGGCAGACTGATGGTCAGGGCAGGCAGCAGACAAGCTTAGTCCAGATACAAGCACAGGCCACGGCAGGCGGCAGACAACCGTAGTCCAGGTACAAGCACAGGTCACAGCAGGCGGCAGACAACTGTAGTCCATACAAGCACAGGTCAGGGCAGGTGGCAGACAAGCGTAGTCCAGGTACAAGCACAGGTCAGGAATCTAAAAGGGCACGAAATAGCAGAGTGTGGCTGAGCAACTCATTGGTAACAAGGCTGAGGATCCAGCAACCAGAGCCTGGAATTAGGTGTAAATTAGAGAGGTGTAAATAAGGCTAGCAGCAAATAAAAAACAAGTTTGGAACAAGGAACTACTCTGCGCATTTACTGAAATCCCCTTCAGCTGTCAACAAAGAAAGTGCAGGGGATGGTAAAACAGTCATATCTGCACAGCTAAAGGGAGGCTGAGGATGCTGTGGGCTGCTGGACAGATGATCTGAGGATGGAGTGGTAACATTGGCAAAGGAAGAGCGTTCCAAAATTCCAGTATATATGTATGTATGAGATGATGTATATATGTATGAGAAGTGTATAAGACTCGTTGTTACAGAAAGTGAATAACATCAGTAATTTCTTCCAATGGATGTGCTACCAAATATTAAGTTGAGGGTGCCAATAATTTTGTCCAGGCCATTTTTGGTGTTTTGTGTGGAATGTCTCAGATTAATTTATTCTCTTCTTTTCTGTGTTTTTCCTTAAATGCAAGGGTGGCAATATTTTTGACCATGACTGTATATGTATAAATCCAGCCAACCCTTCTGTTATATTAAATAGCAGGCCTTCAACTTCACTTAAGTTAATCAGAAATACCCCACAATAAATACCTTATGGATAATTACATAGTCCTGTGTAAATGAGCACACGTAAAGACATAAGCAAACGTGAAATGTTTGTGCCGATGTAATACTGTAAATTACTGTTTATATGCAAATGACCTAATGTATAATATTCCTGTGTATGTTGCACAAGGTTTAGTCTTGGCACTATGCCCAGATGAATGTAACAAGAATATGATAAATAAACTTTTAACTTACGGGAATTGCAGGGACACAAGTACAGCAACAACATTTAAAAATTGTACTTTAAATATTTTAAGCATAACTCCAGTAAAAACATTAATAGTGGGGTTGCCCCAGCACTGAAACTGGTAATTACTTGTTTCAGTTCAAAAGGAGCACTTTAACTTACCACATATACTCAAATATAAACCAACCTGAATAAAAGCCAAGGTAAACGGAAAAATACTTACAAAATGGGGCCAACTTTCAAAACAATAGTGATGCCAATAAAATGAATGTGAATAAGATCACCTATGATGTGTTATTTTAAAAGCATTTTTTTAAAAGGAAACACATTTAAATCACATGGGCTCAGTCTGTATATCTTTTTTCTCAGTTTTTACTGTTAAGGAAATTGTACTTTTGGTTGTAACAAGTCATTTTTTCTTAATCTATTACTTGTGCATGGTTGTTGACCACCAGTAGATGAAACTGCATCATTAAAGCTTTTCTAAACTCAGAAATTTCACTTTACATAAAAGGCTAGACAACCCTTTTATGTAAGGTAAAAACACTGTTTGTTTTTTTTAAGTGCAACACTTTTTAAAAGAAAAGGGTGCAGCACCGCCCCCTAACGAATGGGAGTGCAAAGTCTACCGGGATACCTACGTCACACATCTCGAGAGGCCTTTTGGTGCTCCTTCTGTGCATGCCCAAGCATCTCAGGCATGAGCAGAAAAAGCCCTTTCATCAAAAAGGAAAAATATTGCTGCTCTCACGCATGCACAGTGAGATCGGTAAGTTTTTTTCCCATCTATGTCTATGTTAAACAAGATCCCGGACGAAGAGGAGAAGATGGCGGCGCCCAGAGCGCCGGCCCGAAGACAGATGCCGGGACGACGTGGGACCCGATCAAAGAGACCTACGGACTGAGTGCCAGCCCTGCGGGATTGAAGGTAAGTGTATTTTTTTGTTTTTGTTTTGGGGGACTTTTAAGTTTAGTTCCTCTTTAAGTAAAGTGTTACAAACTGCTTGCCTTTGACAGCTCTGCTCTGTCAATCCAAGAGACAAATACAGTTTCAGAACATACCAATAGGTGTCACCCAAATCCAAGATTCTTTTGAATTTCGATGGCAAAGCATCTTGGTTTATACTTGAGTATATACAGTACTTTATTCTTGCAGAAACTTAGAGAGGTGGCTACGAGTGACCAGTTGCACAATAGAGGAGCCTGTGTGTCCAGTCTGCCACCTTCATAAGCCACTCCAGCTCATAGATGCAGGTATCAATGTCATCCCTAAAATGAATGATCACTATCTCTGCATTGTAGGCAGGATATCAAGAGCCCACTTAAAGAACAGCACAAGCCCCTGGAAAAGCAACAGGTAAACTAAGTAAGGACCTTCTTATGTCCCCCCTAGACCCCAAGAAATGAACAATAATTCTTAACATTGCATTAAGTTTTTTACTGGAATTCATTTTTTAGGTATATACGTAAAATATCACACATTGCTGCTTAGTTGCTTTACTTGTCTGCATGTGTATTTTTTCTCTTGTTTAGGTAGAGTTTCAAAGGTGATATAGTAATCATTTGCTTTTTTTCATTTACCCCAGATTTCTTGCAAAACCAGCAGTATTGTGAAATTAGATAAGGTACATCATACTCAGATAAAACACCGGGCTGAATTGAGTGGAATAATTCTTCATGGAGCCACATTATGTCTACTGAAGGTCGCGTATACATAATTCTGGAAAAATATTAAAGCACGTTGATAATTCATATATAGTAATAACTGCAGCTTGCAACATTATCCCATAGAAAGGAGACATAAAACATTTCCCGAGTACTGAGCTGCAAAATATCAAAAGGAATTGTAACCTTTATCAACTGGAGAACAGCAGAGGCCCCATTCTGTTTAAATCCTTAATATTAGTCTCATGTAGAGGTCCCTTCATGTTTAAAATATGATCCTATCTTCATGACAACTTTAATGTTCTGAAGCAGTGCAGTAGGACAAATACTTAGAGCTTGAAGATGTATGCATACAAAAAGGGTTAAAATACAAGAAGAGCAATATACTCAATATAATACTGTTTTCTGCTGTTTTAGGCTGCCTTTGGATTTAGCCTGTATTTGTCTATTCAAAGACCTTAAATTCAACTTTCTTTTACCTGAGATCATAGGATCAAATGCCTTGGCCTTCAAGTACGTAGTTCTGCAAATTCTTCAGTTCAGTCAAATTTACCTCAATTTGAATTGAGGCATTTCAGAGCAACACTTGTATTTGGCAAATAGTTTGATGCTACACTGGAGTTCTATAAATGGGTATATATATATATATATATATATATATATATAAATTATATATATATTTAAACCTGCCTGTACATTACTACAGAGTCCTGATAAATGGGGATATTCTTTGTCTGTATTTGTTGCTGTTAGACAATAAATTGTGGACTTTTCACTAAGTTGCTTGCCACACCTTTTCATATCTGGTTGTTTTATTCCGACCTGGGACCCCTTGTTAGGGTGCCCATGGCCCGAACCACCTCACCAGAGCCATTGTGCTTTATGTGATTCTGTATATCAGTATTTCTCAGCAAGGTTGCAGTGGAACACAAGGTTTCCTCCAATGGTTGCTAGGTGTTCCTCAAGCAATGAGCAATTTGTGCCTCTCGGGTCAATTTAGGTGATTTTTTGACTATCTAGAATTTTTTTGCCTGTAAGGGTGACATTCTTACCAATGATCAGCAATCTAAGAGTTGTTCTTCCTACTGATCACTATGCTAATATACTGTGAGCTGTGCATATACTAATAATAGCAGGGGTTCCTTGAAGACCTGAAAGTTCTTTTAAGGGTTTCACTATGTTTGAAAGGCCAAGAAACACTGTTGTTAATGTTATCTTTGAGATTTGAGTCCTAAGTATTCTTGTACCTTTTGAATTTCTTTTTTTCTCTTATTTTTCTTTTTTGCTGTGTACCACTAGTGAAATGTTGCAGAGATACAGCAGGGAGTTAGAGAAAATAGGAGAGGAGAATTTAGGAATTTCCCACTAGGAACAAGTTTCCCCATTGGAAGATTTCCTTTTGTCTTGAGGTAAACTTGGATTTGCGCATGTTACTTTTTCATGATGATGGCATGCAGCTTTCATATCTTCAAAGACCTTTATGTTCACATATTGGAAACATTTTTTTCATTGGCTATCAGGGCTTTAGTAAGTGTTTTTAATGGGTCCTCCAGTTGAACATCTTCCTTGTTATGAAATGATTAAGCACCATCCATTTGCCTGTTTTCTAATTCATGCATTAGAGTTCTATTGTATTCAGCTAAGTATTATAAAGCAGTAAATGTGACTTACATTTACCAAACCAGTATGGGTAGTGAATTTATCACTGTTATTTAAAACACATGCATCGGGAAGGATCATCTGGAGTGAGTTTTTTGCAAATGTCAGAATAACTGCTTTATAAAAATACACCTAAGTATAAATAAAGAGAAAAAGTGATTATACATTTTTTTTTTTACAAAAAAGGAAGGTGGCATTGTCTTTTTCAGTGAGTTCAACTGACCCTGCAGTAAAAGACACTAGCAGTGCCTTTGTTTTAGATTATAATTATCTTTAGAACTTTGACTTATACATAAAAGATAAAAAAAAACTATTAAGTAAAAAACACAATGTATTTGTCTTATGCTAAGAATGAACATAGTCTTCTTGCAGCTCGGTGGATTTTAAAGGTCAGATACTTCTAAAGTGGAAAAGTCTACAGAATACTAATTAAAATAGGCGACTGTTACGTATTTGCTCACATTTTCTTTTTCAACGCACGGAGTGCTCACCCCAGCTTTAAAAATAGTGTTATGGAAAAAGAAATTGTGTTGGATAAGCAGGAGTTTTGTATAGTGAAAAATACCTTACCGAAACTATCAGATTGATAGGTGTCAAGTCCAAGGGGGCTATTTTTTTAAGGCAGTAAATCTTATACCGAAACATTCTCTGGTAGAGAATCAATTTCTGCCATTAAAGGTCTTGGACCTTATAGATTCTCTAAAATATAATGGAAATAAGTCCATACAGGATATCTATAATCTACAAGCAGAGCTGGATGTAACTCTTATTTTTATCATCCTCTGTCCTATGGCCAGGAGGTCAAAATGGAAGGCAAATACCCCAAACAAAATTTTTAAAATGAAAAATTGGCAAGAGTTTAAATGTTCCAAAGTATGTATTTAAGGCTAGGTCTTATTGGCATTATTTAGTGAGTGAACCAAATACAATGTTATTTTGTAACATAATGTAAAGATATAAAATAATAGATGGCCATACAAAATGTATATGTTGGTGCTTCTGTTGATGCGGATGATCCCGTGATGCTACATGTTGTAATGCTCTATATACTGGAATGCATGAAAGAACATCACAGCTCAAGTCGGGTCTATATGAGTTGTAACATGACCTACAACTGGGAATGAGTTAAAAAATAGGCATCTGGCAACTTTACATAGACAACAGCAGCCTTTACAAATGTTTATTGTATGACCTTTACATCTAACGAAAGCTAAGGAAACCTTTATCAGCTAGTCAAAACTGATCTTCCTACTGTTTGCTTTCACCTGGGCTGTCCTCTGTGCACTGCGTTACATCCTTTATTATTTAGTAAGTTATTTATGATTTCTATGGTACATGAAAGGCTCACGGTGAGAGACTTCCCTGAAATCAGTTGCTTCTTTTCCCAAGCCAACATATAGGTTTGCTGTGAATTCTTAATTATTGTTGCATAGCAGTATACACAGCTGTTGTTGAATGAATTAAGTGGCATGCCACATTAGGTATCTAATATTGGTAATAGCTTAGGCTTTATAAGTAGTAAAGTTTTCTTGTTAAAATATTCTTTGTAAAGAAATATTTATCCAATATATCTATCTAGGTCCACTTGTTATTCTACTAGTCTAGAAGATATATTAAGGGAGGCTATGAAAATGATCAGCTTTGCCAACAGTGATTTTTCTACATATTCTTGGCTAATGCTTGTATAGGCTTTTTAAAATATCTCCTGTGCACAGTTATCCTCCATTTTTGCATAGGGCTGACAAATCTATAAATGAACTGCCATGGTATACTCTCACTAACTGTCTAACTGGTAATGTAATGACGATAAATGCCCTATCGTACTAGAAATGTATTTATAAATAATATTGTTAGCTTTAACCGAACCCTTTCTCATTACCCCATCCTATTTTCATGCCAATGTGAGCTGGCACATATTGCTACCATGCATGTTGCCATTGCTGCGGTCAATAGATAAAAAATAAGCATGAATAATACACACAACTTTCACACGTACTGGGCCTGATTTAATAAAGTTTTCCAAGAATGATAAACTATCATGGGTGAATCAGGAATGGATTTCCTAAAATAGTTTGATATTATTTGACAAATGTTTTTAATCCTGGACCAGATCCATTCTAGATTTGTTGTATCACCCAGGTTCCCCCATCATAGTCTATCTTCTACAGTCTTAGAGAGCTTTGGTAAATCAGGCCCATTGTGTTTACTGTGACTGGGTGTAAGGTATTTTCAAAAGTAGTTGTGGCTTTTAACTATAGCAGTACCAAGTTATGCATTTTATTAATGTGTGCCAATGAACAGAAACTTTACCATTGTTATTGTTAGTACAGGTTGACATTCAAAAATCCAGCAACCTCTGATCCTGAAGAGTCCTGGATTTTCGAATATTCCAGATTTTTTTCGAATATTTATGCTGTATATATTTAACAGAAAACGACTACCTGTACAGTCCTTTACATTGATGCTGAATCCATAATGCGTCCATACAGCAGCAAATACATGAGAAGGAATGAGCAGGAAAGCACGTGCAAGCAAGAACCAACAGCGGATTCTGGAGTACAGCGCCATCAAAACATAAACGACACCTCAAGAAAACAGTGTAAATTTGCAAATGCACTCAGAAGTCCATGCCGGAAATCTGAAGGAACCGGATTATGGATGGCCGTATTTTTGAATGTCAACCTGTACTACCAATGCACTGACCATGGATGTCTTGCATATATCCATATATACTTAATAGCGAAAGACAGTATTTGCTTTCAATGGGTAATATTGCTTGTTTATCCATTTTTTTTTCTTTTAATAAGGAAGTCACATATCTGGAAAACAAACAAAGTGAATGTGTTGAATGAAATCAGGCCAGAAATAAAACCATATAATTTCCATAAACAGACATGGCATAGAGAAAATGAAATTAGTGGTTAGCAATTAAAACGCATAAATGTCATAACTCTTAAGTATTTAATTATGAAAGCTTTCTGAATAATCACAAAGTGCAATAAAGTATCTGAAATTATACAGTGAATGAGATGACTTAAACACTCCAGACCATTCTGAAGTTAAACATTTTGCATGTCTAAAAGGTGAATTTATGTCTAAAAAACCTCTGAAGAAGTCTAGAGTGGTTTTTATAATTCCAAACACAGCTGTTGTTTAATGGTATTAGGGTTGGAGACAGAAAACATTTTCAGTAATATAATTTAGACATAGTTTCTTAGATATAAACGTGTTTAGCTAAATGTGAATAAATATTACTGGAAATAGTTGATTTACAATGTAATAAATAATCATAGGTTATGTGTATTACAAGCAGCAGTTCCTATCTAGCAATCATAAAGTTGTAAAAGTTCACTGTTCCAAAATCTCCTTCTCTCATGCCGTCATAGGTTCCAAGGTCATCGCAACAATGGCGCCCCCAAACAATGGAGAAACACCATCATGCTCAAAGAGACGTCTATGATTACGCCCTGATGGCCGACCTCCAGGACTATGGTGGTCTGTGCTACCCTTTAAAATGGGTTCAAAGAAATGTATTAGTGTTCATGTGTGGAATGCATCCCCAAGAAAAGAAAAGGGGTTTTAATTGGCAATTTTACAATTTATGTATTTAGGAGTTAAAAAACTCTTAGTAGTACATAAATGTGCGTGATTACAAATATTAGATAATCATAGCACCATATTTAGGATAAAGGGGGAAATCTTGTTTCATGACGCGTTTTGCTAAACAGCTTCTTCAGGGAAGGTAGAGATTGGTATGCCACACAAATTTGGATGATGCAGACTAGTTATGATAAGTTATCACCCAAGGGTTACATGGAGAGGCTTGCTAGGAGTTCAGGTCTCCAACCAGAGATGATGGGGTCAAATAATAACCTTAATTTCAGATGTTTGATAAAAGAGTTTTCCAAGCTACAGGAGTTCTGCTGCCTAGTGGGAGATAGCGTGTCAGTTGCCTCCAAGGTGTTAATCCTGTTAATCGAGCAAGCCTATGTTGGAGGAGTCAGAATGTTGCTCCATCAAATCAGAGTTGCATGGATAAGGCTGACCACCTGTGTACTGGATTGTCTTGACACAATTCACAGAAGTGCCTAATTTTAAGGTATTTATGATTAAGTCTATTAATGTGAAAGGTGGAAAGGCATTCTAGAATTGCACTGTGTGCATCCTTTTCTTTGATGTAGATTTGGAAATTTTTTTGGCTAGATATAAAGTTCAGGGGCACTGAGTCATCTAAAGGAAATGTATGTGCTGCATTGTTATTTATTAAAATTATAGACAGAGGCCCGTAGCCTTAGAATAATAGGCGCGGGGCCTGCATGACAGGGTGCAAGGCTAGCCCAAGGAAGGTAAGAGTTAATTAGAATTGGAAATGGTTAGGGAGGGGCTGTAATAGCATTGGAGCGTGAGGTGGGAGAGGAGATGGCCATAGGAAGGGTTAAAAGGGTGTGAACGGAAGTGGGAGGCCCTCTTTTAGGAAGAAAAAGTTTCTCGTCTGCCCACCCATTTTTAGAGTGACAGAATGTCACCCAATGTTGGGAGGTTTTATAAGATAAAGAATAATTGTTGTTTTATTGGTATTTATGGTTTAAGAAGAAGGGGTTAAGAAGGGGTTAAAGTGTTAGTTACTTAGGTTATTTAATTTATGTTATGTTAATGTTCGGTTTGTTTCATATCAAGGTTTTAACTTTGGTTATTTATTTTATTGCATATGTTCCTATTTATTCATTATTTATATTTGAATGGTTTAATATTTAATTTGTAATTTAAGTCCAAATTCTTGTGTTTGTGTATTCAGGAAGGTTGGGGGTGGTTGGTAAGCTGTTGGAGGGATTTTGGGGAGTAAAGAAGAAGCGGAGGAAGTGACTTTAATATGGAGAATTGAGAAGCAATAGACACAAAGGGCTTCTGGAGTCCAAAAGCAACACCCTTCTAGGATCACTTCTTTTGTCTATATTTGAGATGTAGGTGGACACCCTGGTGAATATTAAAAAGCATAATTTTATATGTTGTCAAATACTTTTGTTGATGCTATCTTTGGTGTTTGGGACTGTCCATGAGGCTGAAGCAATTATTCATGATTACTTTTGATCTCTTTTTTATTGAGTTTTCTAAGTGTAAATTGGTTTGATGAAAATATTTGCTGTTCAAAATGGAAGTTAGGAACAAATGTAGATAACTTACCATTTGTTTTGGTCACAATCTATCCTACCTTTTTTGGGCTAGTTTAGAATTCATGTTCATTTTCATGTCTTTGCCTTTTATTCAAAAAAATATAACATACCTTGAAAACATTACAACCCTACCTTACCTACCTTTTTATTTATTTTGTTTTGTCTCCTGCTCATTGCCTTGATGCAAACTCATTTAGATTATTAACCCAATAATCATATACAGTTATAAAGTCAAGACACTTTTATTTATTACATATACTGTTGTTAGTGCCATTATCATTATTATTATTATAATTATTGTTATTAATACTAACTTTTATTTGTAATGCACTGACATATTTTTTCAATAAAAGGGGCTGCAGATGACAACCTGCATACTTACAGGTACAAACAATGGTGTGTACAAACCAGTAATGAGTTTCTTTGTCACCTGTTGATTTTTGTTTAAAGAAAATGAGAAAATGTGGTATTAATTTATTTATTATTGTTTAGTTTCTTTTTACTATGCAGGCTGAATTGGTAAATGCTTCAGTTTTTATTTTTTTAGAAAATAAAGTGTAGTTGTTAGTGAAACACGAAGCAAAGTCCAGGTTAATTAACTAAACAGTGGCTGTTGGCAGTTTATTTTCAGAGATAAAGTCATTAGAAAACCTTTTGGATTTAAGTCATTTTTCTCTTGCAAAAATCAATGCTTAACCCTCTGTGGTTGTCTCCAAGAAAGGTTTTTTTTTTAATTGTTTAATTTTTTCACTGTTCAGTCTATTTCTGTACAAAGAATGTTTTTGATTTATTTCTGCAAAACAAGGAGAGCAAATCCTAAATCCAAGTAAACAAGTATATTAAGCAGCAGACTTTAATTAGCGCAAAGCTAGCATGTTAACTTGCAGTCCCGGTGGTCATGATTTTTATTTCTATATATGGCACATTTACAATATTAAAAATGATGAAGGAAGGAAAAAAAATTGCCAAATATTAAACCAGACACCAGAATAAAAAAAAGTTGTGTCAGTTTCCTTCCAGCTAAACTCCAACAGTTATTTTATGATGTTGTTTATCACCTAAAATGTATAAAATAATAAAGCTGAAAATTCAGGCAAACCAAACTGTTATACTGTTAAATAAGTTTTCAATAAGTTCTGCGATTTGAGCAGCTCTGCTAGAAAGCATAGTTAGGTAGGCAGCCTGAATTTTCTCTGCAGCCTTTAATTGGCAAAATTATTAGCCTATCCCTTGACACAGTCTGATCTCTCCTCTCACCACCCTGTTATCTGTTATCAAACATACATCATACAAATGAATATTGGCCTCCAGTGCTGCCCTCTTTCTTCTAGTTTGAGTGCTGCTGTACAGTAAGTAACAGGAAGTCGATATTAAGGCAAAAAACACACATTTTATATTTTACTAAATACATGACTTTGTGTTTTTGCTGTCAAATCTATCTGCAGAAGAGATTTAACTCTATTATTATTATTATACAGTATTTATATAGCGCCATCATATTACACAGTGCTGTACAAAGTCCATTGTCGTGTCACTAACTGTCCCTCAAAGGAGCTCACAATCTAATGTCCCTACTATAGTCTTATGTCATTAATGTAGTCTAAGGTCAATTTTTTAGGGGGAAGCCAATTAACCTTACTGCATGTTTTTGGGATGTGGGAGGAAAGTGGAGTACACAGATGAAACCCATGCAGACACAGGGAGAACCTGCAAACTCCATGCAGATAGTGTCCTGGCTGGGATTCGAACCTAGGACCTAGGGCTGCAAAAATATATATTCCAATATTTTATAAATAGATTCCTTAGTTCTCAATTTTTTGCTTTTATTGGCAGTGTAATTCATAGTTATGACCCCAAAAAAGGCAGAAAAAAAATGGTCCATCTGGAAGATTCAAAAGGGCTAATGGAGGCAACTATCACAATACTGCGTCAAGAGAGCACACCACTGTTGGTGGCACATTATCCCTCTTTGAAATGGAACTAAACCCAAAAAATAGCTCTATCCTTGGCCCCACCAAGAACAGATCTGAATGCAGTGTAGCTTCTGGGCTGGTAACCTCATCAGTGGGCTATCAATGGCTAAAAAACGGATAGCGCTGGATCCGTAGACAGGGATACTTGCTGAATATGGCAACATCTCACCATCCACCAATTACTTTATTTCCACTTTGAATGCTCCATGGGTATTTTAGGATTTTGTTTTTCTTAAATGCTTAGCACAGGCTTTATTTTTATTCTATCTTCAGTTCATGGTCTTTGTATAGAACTAATAGACCCTGATTAGACGTCAATGGGAAGTCAATGTTCCCATATAAGAAACGTTATTGCTAGAATTATTTGTGGCAGCTCTTTTATACTGTTACTATGCTTACAGCAACTATTTCCTAATAAAATTGGATGCTTTAGTGTAGGTTTGCTTTAGGATTGTCATAAGGCTCAAAGGGCTGCAAGCATAAAGGATGCCTCATCGCATTGTAATTATTTATTAGGTTTTAATCAAAAGATTTGCGTAATCCTGGTAGGTGATTTTGTGCAACTTTTGACTACTGCTTTGAATCTGACCCTGGTTTGTTCTATGATTTCTGGTGTTCTGCTTGACTTTTACCCTGATTTTCCACCTCGTTACCATTATCCATCAATGGCACTGTCCTAAGCACAACATGTTTACTCCTTTCTCCTAATTGATGAATTGATAGGTTGCTTTGTTTGCCCCTCGGCTCACCAGTTGTCATTAGGGCTAAGGTCAAAAACCTTGAAAAGTCAGGTAATCAACTCCAAATCTATTTGCAGAGTCCTTGAACTTGGAGGAGACTACACCCACCACTGTTAACAAAGGTCAATGCCAGTCTGTGAGAGCCCACACCATCCATACATTTATTCTTCTCTGACAATTACTAACATGCAGGCAATAATTGCTAGCAATGCTTACTTATCTTCTGCCTTTGTATATGTGTTGTTATTTTTATTTATCAGTGCAGACAGCTGTAGTGTTTTCCAATGTTCATATTCATGTCATTGTCTCTCAAAGGAGCCCACAATCTAAGGTCCCTAGTTGGTCCAGTTCAGGAATAAGCCAAATTACTGACTAGTGTGTTTTTTAACCGTAAGAGGAAATAGGAGTGTCCAGGGGAAATCCCTGCAACCATGAAAATAGCTTACACGCCAGCAATATCCTGGCCAAAATACCAACCTGGGATTCTAGTTCTGCAATCTAGTAATTGGGCTTGATTTAATAAAGCTCTCCAAGGCTGGAGAAAATGGAATTTCATCAATGAAGCTGGGTTATACAGCAAACCTGGAATTTATTTTTTAAAAGCCATTTGCTATTTGTTAGCAAATGTTTTTTATTCTGGACCAGATCCATTCTAGATATGTTAGATCACCCAGGTTCACTGATGAAAGTGTATCCTGTCCAGCTTTGGAGAGCTTTAATAAATCAGGTCCATTGTCTCACCTTGCAACCCAGTGTTGCTGGTAATGATGGAACTTTAAGTACCCCTTACTAGAATTTTCTTTCCAGTATATATTGTGAAAATAAAACATGAAGTTTATATTCTGAACAGCAATAGAAGAAAGAAGCCATGTTTAAATATCCAGAGCCTCCCATACATCAACTCAATGACTTTCATCCATCAAAAGACCCAATAAACCTATATGTCAATACTAAAGAATATTGAAGACAAATGCAAATAGACTTTTAGAGCTTAAAATCAATTCAGTGCTCCAAAGCGATTTGGTTCTGCAGTACTTGCAGCCAGGTGTTAAATCATAGCAACCTCCACAGCTTATAAAACTGTCTGTCAAATCCCTTTTAGACATGTCACTTCTGTTGAACAGCGAAAACTGTGCATATACTTAATACTGCAAAAATACTCAGTTTTATTTATGTGATAGAACAGTATGATGACACACAATCTGTGCTTAGACCACTCCAAAGAATATCTTACTTTATTTGTAGGCAATAATAGATTATCTATGACATGATTAATTTATGGAACATGACAGCTCCCTTCTCCTGTTTTTAGTTTTGGTGGTTTAATTTCAGGTCATCATTTAGAATGTTACCTCAATGGTGAGTGTTCCATATATTTCATGTCATTTTACCTGTCAAATTATTAAATTAAAGTTTTTTTAAATAAAAAATAGTTATTGTGTAGAAAGAACATTGTCCTTGTATTTTAATGTCCAGTAATCCTAAAAAGCTTTAGTCTCTCTTGAGCGGATAATATAAACCAATGGTGCACTGAGCAACACAGCAAGTTAAATTAGATCTCCAGACAATTTGCAGTATATATGGTTGATAAATATATTTGAGAACTGTTCTACTCTCCAAATCATTTGTTAATTTGTACAGGGAGTTTTGTGAATATTTACTCCTCTGTAACACTGCACGTCTCTATGTTTGTTCTTAGTCAATGACTTACTAGTTAGTGAAACATGGATTAGACTTACAACCTTATATCCTAATAAAAGCAGCTCCCAAATTTTTATTTCAACTTTTTAATACTATAGTGACGAGTCCAGGGTTCTTTCTTTAAAATAGTGAGGACGGTAAGAGCTAAATACTTAGGGATGTGTCAAACAAATCATTTCAATAAATGTACTACAACAGAATTGCAGCAAAATGAAAGTTTTTTTTTTATTCCAATTTTTTTATTCCAATATCTTATCTACATGTACTGCTAATCCTATAACCTGCACTATTTTATATATATATATATATATTATTCCAATTTTTTTATTCCAATATCTTATCTACATGTACTGCTAATCCTATAACCTGCACTATTTTATATATATATATATATATATATATATATATATATATATATGGATACAACATCCTTTAAAAACCAATGCAGAGAGGAAATTCAGAAAGAAACAGCATGTAGATATTGGGGCATTTGAGCAGTATTGAAGAGTAGGAAAGCAAGAGAAAGTAGCAAAAGAGATTTTGCTAGATTCCTCTCTACTAATACTTGTACAATAGTCCAAGTACCTAAAGCAGCCGCCACAATTTTTTTATATACACTCACCTGTCCATATCCCGTAGCAAGTGCCATCTGTTTTTTTTTCTCCTCTTCCTGATTTTGATTTTTGGACCATCTTGATTGGAAGGCCTGGGATGATGTAACTTTCTCTCAACCCATTCTCAGCATCTGAAGGATAGGCGGGGATGTGCTGTGCATCCCGATGCTGCAGCACAGCATTTATTGACATTGATATTTTTTATTGCAGAAAGGACATCGCCTGTCCCTCTGGAATAAAGACCTGTCTGATCACACAATTTAAAGCAAAACTTTTGTTCTGCTTTCAGTAAAAAGTCTCTGGGTATTGTATCTCAACTCCATTGCATATGCCAATATTAGGCAATAAAAACAGGCCTTTTTGCTAGGAATAACCCTAATGTAGTTTTATAACACTTTATATTGTTTTTTCTGTGTTACCCAAGGATTTAAAGTTATACATTTTTGAGTGTGCCGGATTAAGATATAATATTTATAATATCTTTTACTTTCTACTGTTTCCTCTTTTTCTTTCTACTGTTTTAATATGCCAGAAACATATTTATGGCATTATTATCATTTTAACAATTTTGGTTGGTATGTTTCTGCACTACATACAGATAATTGTTAGGTGTTCATTTCATTACTCCAGGATATGTGATTGCCTTTTTCATGTGAAACATCCATATTTCTTCTGAAAATAAATATAATAAAAAATCCCCAACATTGAATAAAATATGTATCCAACATATAACAGAAAGGTCTTAGTTTTTCTTGCTTCTCCTCAGTGCGAATGTAAGCTTTAAGCCTTGGTTGACATCTTGATCCTTGATAATATATCACAACTATATATATGCATAGAAATAAAAGTTACAATAACATTTTCTTTATCTTGTTTTCCTATAAATAATGTCTCCCGGTACCATTAATGTAGTTAATCATATCCAACAATTCTTGCATTTGGTGTTTGGTTTTGTGAGCTCAGTACTAATTTTTGGTGTGTTGAGATTAATGTTCGGTTAGAATGAGTTTAATTACAATCTTTTATTTCTATGTGACTAGATTTAAAATAATTTGACATTTATATGAAAAAGACTGCAGGTGCAGAGATGAAAAAGATCTTGAAGAAAACAGACAGAATAAGGGGTGGAAGATCTGAGCTAATTATTTTGCTCTCACTAACTACAAAGTAAGGATTTGCTGGATTACATTTTCGGTAAAAACAAATTTTGCAGCCTGAGGTTTTCTTGTTGTTTGAGTTTTGTAAACCTCAAAGGAATAAAAAAAAACACTCACATACTGATCAGCCAACATATTAAAACCAACCACCTGTATAGTATTGTGTAGGCCCCCTTTAAGTCTCTAGAACAGCTCTGATCAGTAAAGCCATAGACTCCAAAAGACCTCTAAAGAGGTTTTGTGGCATATGGCACCAAGACATTAGCAACACATTAATTGGTTTCCAGTGCTTCCACCAACCTACCTTCTTTCCATGGTGCATCCTGCTGCCAGGTAAATGATGTACATACATCCAGCCATCCACAAAACATGATTCATGAGACCAGGTCACCTTCCTCCATTGCAGGTAAATTTAGCGGTAGACAGGAGTTAGCATTGTTTCTACACAGCGAGCTGTAATGCACTTTGTGTTTTCACATCTTCCTTTCTCTAATGGACAACATTTATTTTCCACTTTCTTTCAATTTGTGCTACATCTGCTTTTCTGTGGTGGTAGGTACTAACCACAGCCTATTGAAATCACCCCACAAGACCTGCCATTTTTGTAGTGTTCAGAAGTCAAACATCACAATTTGGCCCTTGGCGCTTGAAACCTTGCCATTGTTTATGCTTCAAACACACTACCTTTAGCAAATGCTACGTATTATATCCCAACCCTTGACAGATGCTATTTTAGTTAGAAAATCAATATTATTCACGTCACTTGTCAATAAGAGTTTTAATGTTTTGTCAGATCAATATATATATATATATATATATATATATATATATATATATATATATATATTAACACATACACATATACTCTATATACTATACTCTAAATATACTCCATGCTTCCTTAATGTGTATACTGTCATACAGGATGCATAAGTTGTTTCTAAACATTTTAAGTTTATATATAGAAGTACACTGTCAGTAACTAAAAAATATACATTATTCTGTAACATTTTTAAGTTTACCAAAATATGTTACATCTTTTATTATTCATTTATAAACTATATTGTAACATATGGCTAAGGACCATCACAAAACACCTTGAATATTTGGGCAGATTTTGTTATTCACATTCTGCGATTTTTGACAGTACTGCAATTATGTGTATATGATCAGTTTGTGTTTTAGGTGCTTGGTGGTTCCCGTATGGATTTGAAATATTCACCAAATTGTCATCTTTGAGGCTTTGGTCTTCATCTCTTTTTTACGAAAAGCAATACTTTGCCAATAAAAGGTGTATTACTGTGCAACAGCATGGCAATGCATAGGTCCCTCCTTTTGCTTTTGAAGGCAAACAAGGGACAGCTTGACCAGTTCTTATACAGTGCCCATACCTGAGTAATAGGACAGTCAAATGTATGCAATAAATTAATATTTAGTAATCAAAAAATTGTATATTCTTTTTATATTCTGATAGAGCAAGCTGTGGGCCATCATCCAATGCAAATACTTTTTTTAAATTACAGGTCCTGCAGTGAATAGCTTGGTTCTGTTAAAACACTCCTAATATAGTATAAAATTTAGTCTAGAATCAGAATGTAGTTTTCTTTTTCATAATATTGGTCATTTTATTGCACATGGAATCATGAGTAGCTGGAACAACAAACCTACAAGTGAACATTGGAACACCATGTCCTCCAATTTAGTATTCATCCTTTCCCATAGAATATACCCCAGGCTATATTTAAAGCTTTTCATCTCTCACATGCCCCTGAAGTATTTATTTTATTAAGTAAATTATACAAAATTTTGGAAAACTAGATAATCTATACTAACCAATTCTTCCCTTTTCCAAATCTCCTCTGATGTCAGAGGACATGAACACTTTGCCTTTGGCTAGACATTTAGCATGACCTTTCATAAGTTCTGCTTTTTATCAAAAAATGACAAAGCTGCACATAATTACCCTTCTCAAGCTGGGTAATTTATTTTACACATACATCTTTAAATGCATATTTTAGGCCTGAAGATTACTTAAAACCCACAAAACATATTTTCTAAAACTGGAGACGCTGTAGAATAAAATCAATGCGCTATGCAAAATTCCACATACAAGCAAAACTAATGAAATATCAGCACAAACTTTATACTGGCTGCCTGTATACCTGGCCACCTGCTTTCTGAATAATGGCTATCAGGGGCTTTCCACACTAGTTAGCGGTCAAATCCCAATGTATGCAATGGACAGCATTCTGCTTAGCTGGTGGTAGTCATGGGGTAACTACCCCTGAAAACTACCCCTGACAAACGACCCCTGAAAACTAGAATCCCTGCAGAGCCATTCTAAAGCTACATACATGAGCTGGATAACTATTGCCTAAGACAAAGCAACACTCAAAAGAATGATCGTGATAGTCTCAATAGGCAAAAATCTATTGCATGTACAGTGGTACACCAATATCATTTAACATCCCACCATGCCAGTCACTAAATGACTGACCAGGATAACCACCATCATTTCCATTGAACAGAGCAGCGGGGGATTGATCATTCTATTGACACTGGAAATGATCATCAAAGATTGTTCCCAGTGACACAATTTTATTGATGTACATGTTTTAGGTTTGCAGCAAATAGGCTCCCTGAACTTCAAAAATATTCACCGAGCCCACAGCAAACTAACCTGGGGCACATTCCCCTATAGCTAATAATGTACTGAAATAAATGCACTCTTTGTATAGCAAATATGTTAGGAAAGAAGTAGGCAGTAGGCTACTTTAATCACAATTATATTTATTTTATACCATGGCAAATAATCAGAGGCATACAATTAAAAAAAAAATAGAATAGTCTTGTGAAAAATGATTTTAAGTTAAACAATACAAAAGTAAACAAAAGTATGCACTCACCAAAAACACACATTGCTTCCTTTTAACAACTGTTTAGATAAGATGACAGGCACAACGGAAGGCCATTGGTGTTATTGGACTTAAGGGAGCAGTAAAAAAGAAGAGCTTTTGCAATAAGTACATTGTGCTTGTCACCTATGCATAGAAATAATCTTTTTTAAAACTTGATTGGTGTAATTATTATTTACATGCGGATTTTCATCCCATATAAACTCGATGAGAGAGAAGTAGCATGGGTACAACAGCTGCAAACGTGTAGTTAACTCATATAAGCCTTTATAATCTGATCAGCTGTCCTTATGGCGACCCATTACCGTCTGTCCCAAGGTTTTATGCCTGCATTTGTACAAGATTTAATGCTAATTAAAGCCTTTGCAACTTATATATGGAGGTAATATGTTTGGACTTGCAGCCTAATATTGCAACCAGACGTGGATTAATGGCCGAACCAAACCTAGTATCAAATACACCGTAAAGTGGATTATTTCAGTCAATCTCAAATCAGAATTATACACTGAGGGGATTTCAGCTGAGTGGGGAAGTCATGATCCCATATTGTGCTGTAATAGAATGTTCAGAGGTTTCTGAAAACGGAAAAGTAATTTGCTGGCTGGAGAGATACACTGTGTATAAGCCATGCAGGTCTTTTAGTCACCCTATGCATGCAACAGAGAGAAAATTAGAATTCTGTATTCTCTAATGGAACACTACTGTCACCAAACTTGCTGTATATGATTGTATATTAGCTAATAAATGCATTTAAAAATTCAGATTAAATAATTACCTAATTAGCTTTTCATTGCCATATGTGTCCCCATTGGACGTTTCCTCTCATTTCCAGCCGTTGTTTGCAGACAAGATGTGAAGATAAACTAACATAGACAGCACAATAAAAACAAATAAGTATAATAACTATATTGTATTATCCAAATCAAAGAAATATAGTTGTATACCCTTATATTCTCAGCCTTCCCACAACTGTATTTGACACCAAGAAAAATAAATTAAAATAAATAAAAAATAAGAACATATTGAGCTAAAACATACTAAACTGAAACACCAACAGTAAAACAAGATGATACTTGTGTTTTCTTTGTATTTAGCCTATAGATGTTCCAATGACTGTTTGCTGACAGCAAAGTCCAGGTGGGAATCCCAAAAAGCTTTATATACTTGCAGACTCACATCCCAGGATATATATGAAGGTTCAAAACTTCCCAAACCATTCAACCAAAATCCTCAAGAATTGGTATGGTAGAGTAGTGGTATAGTAGAAGGGTTTTAATTCCAGTTTAAGGAAAAATGTAAGAATTTCAACCTCCAGCCAATATTTGATCCCAGTAGGAGTAATAATAAGAAGTCTACTTTCAGACAGATGTCACAGAAATAGATATCCCTAATGGTAGATTCCCATGTGATTTCTTTTCCTGTATCAAATCTAAAATGTGTTTTTGGCCATCACTTTTTGAGTAAATCAGGAGAACATGAAGAGAATATGACTTGTCCCAACAGCAACATGCTCATAAATAGCAATAGATGGTGTAATGAAGGGTGGTACATGTTATTTTACTTCCAAATAAAGTTTTGGCTTTTCTGGTATTTGAGTGGCAGTGTATTTTGTAAACATAGCACACTACAAACATAGCAAGTTAAACATCACACCAGGCCATTAATGGAAATAATTTGCTGGAAAATACGCAGAATGACTAGTCCATTTCTTCCCATTATAGAGAAGGAAAGATGACAACAGGGACAGACATAGGGAGGTGCAAAGCGTGCCACTGCTTGAAAACCCAGGACCCTCCTTAGACAACAGGCACCCCCATAGGATCCCCAGGTTGGGTCTGCACAGGGGCCCACTGTTAGCCATTATCTGCCATTTCTTTACATGTACCACATATCCATAGGCTCACATAATATTCCAATAAATCCTTCAGTTTGTGGATGGGCAGATATCTCTATACCTGTTATTCTCAATGTAGCAAGATGGGTTTCTTTTTGTGCCTTTTATGTAACCACATTTTAGATTTGCCAGCAGAATGGCCAATGTATAGCAAGCTATATAGCCATTTGCAGTTTTGCAGCTCTCTTTAAAAAAATATTCTGTGCACACTCAAATATTCGACTATTCTGTGCACAATCATCTAAAACAAAACCAGTTACTATTTGTTCACCTTTTTTTCTGCACTACTTATTGGTCATGAAAAAGGTGCCCCTTTAAAAATAGATTCCTCTTAACTGGGTGCTCTGTTTTTCATTTAAGAATGTATGTTCATTGAGTCAAAGCATGTGACCTGGCAGCAGTTGCATAGCAGGATTATCCATTTACAATGAATAGTCATGACTTAGGTAGGCTCCCCGTTGACAAACAGATGTCATAGGTAAAAACAGAATCCACCCAACAAAGTAACTATTAACTGGCAAGCTGGCTAAAGAAATTATCTATACCATGGTAAACTATGTCCCATATACATGGCCATGGCTCCAGTTTATGGTAAATGGGCATCTTTAGGTAGTGTTGTGGTAGCTCACACATTGTCATTATAATTGCTCTAATATTATGCACATTGTGCAATGATTGCACCCTGATTTAGATTTTGCCCAATACCAGTTTCTACCACATTATAAGAACATACCTGATTTGTCTTCATACAGTGGTCATGCAAACAAGTCAGATAAAACCTTTCTGAAACCACATACAACAAATGGTTTCCCTGTCACCATCTTAATACATTTTTGAAGCAGTTTGCTCAATGCATAGATATTTGTGCCAGGCAAATCTGTATTAAGACAGACTGAGCAGCATCTATCACTAAAAACAGAGAGCTGCCATACTGGGTCTGCTTGCAGCATTTTCCAAGAAAAATAATTCTCCAGCATCCTCACCAACATGCTTAGAGCAGATGGTGCTGGTATTTACTGCAATTGGACACAAAACTACAATATTTTCGGAAAAGCAGATTGGCCCCTTTATCATTATTTTATTATGTTTGTTTTCTTAGAAAGCCTTTACAATACAAATTGACTTATTTTTAGGTATTTTTATTGTAAGAAGTAGGTAGAATGAAGTTTAGGGTGTGCAAAGTACAGGTTTGCTTTCTAAAATGATCATAGACACTTGAGAATGGTTGGCTATAATTCCAGTATCTGGCAGACGTCCGACATTCTGTCTGCAGGTGGACAAGTGTCCAAATCAACCTTTCTCAACCTTTTTGGCATTGGGAAACCCAATAACGTTCAGGCCTTCAAGAACCCCTGGTATAATTACTGTATTCACAACTCACAATATATTAGCGTGATGGTCAGTTGGAAGAATGCCAAAAGAATCATCAGTGTCAATTATACTGACCTGGGAAGCACAGACTGCTCAATGAAACCCCTAGCAATTTCTGGAGGAACCCTACGGTTCATGAAGAACATTGGTGTAAGCTAAAAAAGTTAGAGGCACTAAACAATTTTGGCACTGACTTATGCCATGGAAATCGTGTGATTGGATGCAGCTTTCCAACTTGGCTTGTAACTATTCTCCCCACCCGAGAAGCCTGGGATGGGGGTGTTTGGGGACAGTAAATGTGCATTAAAAAAGTCTGCATCTGAAGACTATTAGTTATTATTAACTATTATTATTAATATTATTATTCAGGAAAACAATGTGATCTGCATGAACACCAAGTAAAACTCCTTGAAATCTTCCATTAATGGTTGTAATTTTGATAGTCTTCCCAATAATACAGCTCAGAAAACGTTCACCAGAAGTGGACTCCATATAGAAATGGTAATGAAAGGAATGCAAATAAATGTCAGCCTTCTGCAGCTTCTGCTGTGTGAGTTAGGCGGGCTTGCAAACATTGGGAAGCCCCAATACAGATATTTTAGTGTTTGATACCTGTTCCTATTTACCAAAGAAGATCGTTTGGTACAGTTAAATTTCTGACGGCGGATTACACCCAACTCTGGATGCCAGTTACCAATGCGGTCCACGCACTGTCTTAGGGCCCACCGCCTCCTGCTGCTTGCAACAAAATAATGTAATGTAAATAATGTACAAATAATGTATCCTATGATACCTACGGAAGCATGTACCTTAAAATCGGTGCTTGCTTCATTCCTTACCACTGCTGAGATTTTGGTTGCACCTCTCTGAACATTAAATGAATTCTTTCTGCATTTCCTGTGGAAATATAAGTAATCATTGGTAAATTACTTTCAGCTTATACCTAATTGGGTAAATGGCAACATCAGCTTGAACAGGATACATATTGTGTGCTTTTTGCATGCATGCATTATTAAGAGATTTATTATTCCCACTATTTTAACCGGTGGCAGTTGGTAATCACTGACAGATTGTTCATCTTTGTGTCTGTTAATGAAATAATTGGATAAGAGGCAGTTCTTAAAGTTCCACTCAATATCTTGTCATTTGTCGATTACTCTAAACATCCAGCTGGATTAACTATTGCTATCAGTGATTCTTTGGAGAAAAAGAGAATTAACATTTATTACGAAAACCAATTATTTTTATGTAATTCTACTCTGTATTTTCACTATTAAATAAAAGGGAAATATATTGTCTGCATTTTTTTTACATTAGAGCCCCAGATGATGCATGCCATATCTCGGGTATGTGCAGAAGGAGCAACCCAAATGCTTCTGGGATATGTGACACAAGTATCAGCTGCAGCTTTCCTCTTCAGTCTTTTCCACCAATAAAAACATGTAAAAAAAATGTTACTGGTAGGGTACTGAGCACAAATGTGTTTTTTGTTATAGGTTTTTGTTTGCAGGAGTTTTTGTTGCAGATCTTACTTAAAGTTTCATATAGTATGTCCAAGGTCTCCTGAAATACATCCCTAGTCAAATGTCCTTCTCTGACCTCTCCTGTGCAAAACTCTGGCCTTTGCCCATCTTCAAAAGATTGTCAGTATTTATTGACGTATGCAGTCAGTCTTTTAAACCAAGCTTGCAGTTTTTTTTTTTATCATAAAGACAGGTTTTAAATATTCTATTCGGCTTCAGGAACTAATTTTCCAAATGATAAAGGGTACCCTAAAGGTGTCTTAAAACCATTGGATATAACCTCCTATAAACAATAAAAATATGCCAATCAAGAGTGACCTTCTTGCCATTCATCATTGAGGTTTGCCCCTTGGGCACTTGCAATTTTAATTCTTACTTACTACATGATTGATTCTGAAATGTGTATAATTTGCTACCTTGTTTCTTCCTACTATCTAATAGACTTTATATGCATCTAGTTATATACTTACCTCTGCCCGTCTCCTTAATTATAAAGTGTTCCCAAAAACTATGCAAAACCTAATGTACTTGAGACCTGCTAAATCTTTGACGCTCATCCTTGTTGTGCCAACAATCCATTTCTTGGGTACTGGAGCTATTAGTTTACATGGTATAGTACTCAGAAACCCTTTAACATCTATTAATCTGCTCCAGTGAAATGTATATCACGTATGAATGCTTAGTATAGCTGCAACCGTTCATACATTATAATAACTGAGACAGCAAACAGGTAGAAAAATATAGAATGTTGAAAATTCAAAATCTAGAGCGCTCAACATTTGAGTCAAGTAATTGAATCAGCTTACATGAGGCTGCACAGTTCTGGTTTACAGAGAACTGCATTATAGCTTACACCATTCCAGATAAATCCACTTAACACCAGTGGATTTAAAGCATGCCCAGGTAATTTCAAATAAATATGACATCTGTTACAAGAGAAATTCAATCTACTCAGAACACTGAAACTGACAGAGACAGGTCATTTGCACTAATGTCCTGGTGACCTTCAGTATCTGCTGCCTTTCTATTCTACTGTATGCCTAAAGAAATGAGCTTTTTGCCAATAATGGCTATGCAAAATGGGTTGTAATTGAACAATATGGATTGCGGATAAACAAACCCATTGAATACTGCCTTTAGAAAATTGCTTTGCACGGTTAACTGGAAGGCAGAGTAAAAATCAGCAGTGGAGCTTTCAACCATCTGCATGGGGACTGTTCTTATAGAAACACAGCCTTTGTTCTCATGGATGATAAACACACCTCCTTGTGTGATCCTTGGCTATTCTGCATGACCACAGGTGTTCACCCACAGCTGGACTGGAAATCCTGGAGAAGGGGAGAAGAGGAAGTTGTGGGGGATTACCATTTATCAGGCTCAGTTCTTGCAAAGTGATGCAATTTGACCTTTATCCATTTTTGTCAATGTGTAGTTAATTGTGAACAGTTTAGTAGTCATCATCTGGAAAGCAGAAGCTTGATAGAGGATACGTTAAGGACTTCAAAATAGTAATTCAGCTATAAAAAAATCAGTTCTGTATAACATAAACAAATGTATGTCAATCTAAATGTATTTCACCAAGGGTGAGCATAGGAACTTTCCATAGATGACTAGGTGGCTGCTAACAAAATATTAGCTAAGAACCGGAGTTTTACTAGTGGTGTCAACTATTCCATGCTCCTCACACAATGTAATTATTACTGTAGATGCTTGATTCAGTTACATCTTAAGGGTAAATCAGATAGTGAATCCCTGGCTAGCCATAAAGTGTGCAGACAATGGATTATGGGATTTCATATCTAAACCAATTTTGAAGTCAATCATGTCAAGCTTATGTTTCAATACACAGTATAACGTTCTTGACTTCATCATATATGTGCCTATAATTATGAGAAATAACTACCGTGGCACAGCATCTATTATTGAAAGTCATAAACTTTTGTTTTAGTTTTGAATAGAGTTGGAA
Source organism: Pyxicephalus adspersus (assembly GCF_032062135.1). Taxonomy (NCBI): domain Eukaryota; kingdom Metazoa; phylum Chordata; class Amphibia; order Anura; family Pyxicephalidae; genus Pyxicephalus; species Pyxicephalus adspersus. Next base: position 130,332,279 of record NC_092859.1, read on the forward strand.
AGTATTAAAGCCCCATACAGATCTCAGATAGAAGTCAGATTACTGTCACTGGAAATTAACTTTCTTGGTTGTTTCTAGTTATAGGGCAATGAACAAGCACTATACAAACAGCACCATTCTGATCTATAGAGCATGAAGAGGAAAGTGCCAGCAAGTGGCATCCCTGTGCTCTTCTTCCAAGGAACCATGCACATGATAGATTTTCGCTCCAGATGCACCATCTGAAGTGAATTTTTTTTTATACTTACCACTCTTTTTAAAATGTCCTCTTCCTTCTGATCTGGTAAACCGAACCCCAGACAGCAGAAGTACCGAACAGAAGTAAAACTTCAGCTTGTGTAACCCCCCCCCCCCCCCCCCACTCTCAAAGTCTCCTTTCCCTAAATAAGGGCAAATACCTTTTTGCAGGAGTTTTCTTCCTGGTCCTATGATGTCAGAGGACATTTCACCCAAGTTGGTAGGGGACAACATCTTCTGTATTCACATTTTTGCCTTAATAAAAAAAAAAAAACCTTGGAGTTCCAATCTAAAGTCTCAATTTGCATGGATGAGTCAATAAAGCCTCCTTTACAGTGCATTATATTACAAAATTGAAACAATTCATGTCCCTGTTTGTGTATCATATGCAAAACAAAATTCCACTACTGTTCTGATTTTTTTTTTATTTTTCTTTTTGTTTATTTGTTATCATTGACTTAATAGTTTGTTTGACACTACTATTAGATCTAACATTTCTGATGTTAATCAATACAATTGGTTTTGAAGTGAAGGTTGTTAAGTCAATAGCTAACACAGTGTCAAATATAAAGAAATACAAGTACATTTACCATAGAGGATTGAATTTACAAATAGAAAAATCACAGTTAAAAACATTATATATTAATAATAAGTTACAGTGACAAATTCTTTCCTGTAAAAGATTTTCTATTTCAAGCTAGTTCCTATTTATTCAAGTAGCTATGGTCTTTTCACAGTAGGTATGTATGTGAACTGAATAATGTGAAGTGAGAAAGCAATTCAAAACCGCAATATAATATAGTACTACCAAGTTATATATATTAAATAAAATAAATAAGTGCGCAAACAGGAAACATGGGAAGGAGCCACCAATATGGAGAATGAAGTGCAGTTCTGGAAGATAGCATCATTGATACCCTCCACTTTAGCCACAAGCAAGGAAGAGAGACTCTCAATGAACAAAAATAAATGTTTGTGAAATGAAAATGAGAACTGAGGGAATATTATTTGCATGCCCATGTCTGGCTTTATTATATTGTGACCCATTTATTAAAGGTCTCCAAGACTTGATCAAATTATCATGGGGGATTCAGCAAACCTGGAATGGTCTTTTTAAAATAAATTTGCAAATAATTGGCAAATGTTTTTAATCCCAGACCATATCTGTTCCAGTTTTGCTGGATCTCACAGGTTTACCCAATATTTAATAAAGCTCTCCAAGACTTGATAAAATTATCATTGAGAACCTAGGTGATCCAGCAAACCCGGAAGGGATTTCTTAAAATATATTTGCTAATTATTGGAAAATGTTTTTAATCTTGGAGCAGGTCTGTTCCAATTTTGCTGGATCTCATGGGCCAACTGACTTAGTACAAGCATGCAGCTTAGAAAGTCAAGCGACCCAGGATAATAACCCTTGAACTTACCTCTTCCAGGAAAAAATATCTCTGTAACTGATTCAGCAGCCTTTGAAGTTACCCCAATTTGAAGAATATTTTAAGAGCAGACATCCCTGTGCCCCATCCTACAGTCAAGAGATGCTAATGCAATTTTTACATTTAATTCCATTTTAGGGATTTGTATCCTTTTTCAGTAAATTGCCATTTTTTTGGTTTCAAGACAAATGTAAGTAAAAGGGACAATATTTCCTATAAACCCCTGTACTAAACCTGTTTACTCACAAATAATATGTTAATTATGCAGCTATGGTAATTGACACATAGGAGCCTATGACTGGCTTTGGTCTGGTGTTGCTGGCCCCTGTTTAAGATGCTACTGAGATTATTCATAATTCATTGATTGGTACATTTGACCTGCAGCTGTCCTCCTCCTAACCTCAAGCAGCTTTTGCTTTCTCCTAGATTTGCATGAAAATGCAAAACCTGCTTACAGTAGACAAAAGACTGTTGATACAGACCATTAAAGAGTGAAGCAAAACTGAGTTATAGAGAAGCATTAAATCATGTTTAGCCCATACTTATCAGCCTGTATCTGTAAAAGGATGTTCACTCACTCAGTTTTGTTAATGAATGTACATTTTGTGCATTATCTCTACCTAAATGATGATGGCTTTTATCTCTTCCGTCTGCCAATAAAATAGCACAGGCACTGGACAGCTATCAAGACTTATCAATATTTGATGACAGATCAATGAAGGTTTTGTTTCCTTCCAGCAAAGGCCTAGAGCGGTTGATTCACTGTTAAGTCCACACAGAATTAGGCCAGATAAAAGCTTGCCAGCTGCCATATTTCAGGGATGCTAAAGAAAATAGTCATAAACACAGGAGAGCAGGGAAAAGCTAAGATTTGCAACAGAATAGCATTTACGCTGCTAACACAAGACCATGACATGCACAAGAACGATATTGTGTGACTGCAAATCTTATCATCTAATGTTAAAATTCACAAGTGCTTGGCAACAACCTTTCACATAACCTTTACGTTTCAACTCGGTTATTTGCAGAAGATGTTACTTTGAGGCTGTCAGTACAACAACGCCTGCGATTTGTCACTTCTTCCTAACTGATATTTTATAAAGGAGGTGATTGCAAATTAACACAGCATTTGGAATGAACATTCTCTTTTCTGCTGTAAATTTAAATACATTTAAATACAAATACTTCTAATGCTTTGTAATGCTTTCCGTCCTGCACATATCGAAATATAAAAAAGTCCCACACTCTAATTTTTAGTTGGAATACTCTTAGCTTTGATTATGGCATGCACTCGCTGTAGTATTGTTTCAGAAAACTTGTGAAAAGTCACAACATTTGATTTCATCGAGAGTTGCAAGATCTTGTATTGATGATAAGTGAGCTGGGCCACCGTGTAAAATCTTCTCCAGCACATCCCAAAGATTCTCTCCTGGGTTAAGACCTGGACCCTGTGGTGGCCAATCCATGTGTGAAAATGATGTCCTATGCTCCCTGAACTAGTCTTTCACAATTTGATGTCCAGTGAATCCAGGAATTGTTAAAATGCAGGGGTGTCAAACTCTGGCCCGGCATGTCCTTTTTTTTGGTCCCCAAAAGAATTCCTAATATGAATTGCAGCGGGTCCTCCGCTACTGCAGTCTGTAGTAATGGCAGGCCAGCTACAATTCATATTAAGCTGCTGTTCTATGGACGCGAGTACAATGCCGCTACTACAATTCCCGGCATCACTTGCGTCTCTAGACCAGCGGCCTCTCTGCCAAATGTGTGGCCCCACATTTTATAAACGCAAGTGATGCTGGGAATTGTAGTAGCAGCATCACTCCTGTCTATTGAACAGCAGCCTATGCGTGGACCCTGCAGAGTTTATACTGACAGGTAAACTCAATAATCAGGAATTATCAGGAGTATTATTATCATGAATTATCATAGAGCTATTGCTAGATTAATTGTTTTACTGTGCCAGAGAATGCAATGTGAAACCAAATTAATGCAGCAATTTATTTGGTTTCACATTGCATTCTCTGGCAAAATAAAACAATGAATCTCAGTAAGACGAAACAAGAACACATGAGAAGAGCATGCAGTAATATGCAGTGGATTGATCTAACAATTAATTGCATAATAATTGCTTTTTCAATAAATTTCAAGTTTGACCCGTGACTTGGTCTAAGTTTTTAATTTTGACCCTCTGTGTATTTGAGTTTGACACCCCTGTTATAATGGAATATGAATGTGCCATCCGGTAACAAAAAATCCATTGATGCAAAAACTTGGTCATTCAGTATATCCAGGTTCCACATATATACTGTGTATTCTATACTGGGTGTAATATATACTAGTTGTATTATGAGTTAGTATATAGCACATAATATACTATGTCTAGGTGACCCTAAATATAAAGCAAGCTTAGATGATAACGCTGCTTTCACAGCCTTGGGGACTTGTAACACCTTCCATGCAGTCTGATGAAGGCTCATTCCTACTAAAGCTTCCTGATCCTCTTACAGTGTATGTGGATTGTAATAATGAACTTCTCTTAGTAGTAATGTTCCAGCAGCACTCACATAAATGAGCAGAAAAACAACACTAGAGGCATAGTGTCCTATACTGTCAGGGCCAACCTTTAGCCAACAAGATTATTAGGGTCCCAATAAAATCAGCTAACCAAGGGGCAAAGAAAAAGGGTATTGATAGAGAAGCTGCATACACTTTTGGTACACACATATTTGATCATTGGCAAATAGTAAATGGAGCAGCAAAGGGTTACTAGTAGAAATAACAAGATATTAGTGGACAGATAATAGGTGGAGTGGCTCAGTATATGTGGTGAATCACTTTTTTAATTTTAGAAGGAAATCATCGCCAACTGCTACCCTTTGGGGTAAAGCCAACACCCCCTTGGCAAAAGGTAAAATGCCTTTTTTGCGGGACTTTTTGGTAATAAATATATTATTGCTCAAAGTGTGCAAGTGTGTGTATGGTATTTGTCATTTGTTGTGCTAAATGAAAGTGTGTTGCAGAGTGGTTTGGAGGCAAGGGGGCACCAATGTGCCACAGTCCACGCAGGGTGTTGGCCCTATTTACTTCATTTAGCTGGATTACAAATTAAATGTTTTCACTTTTAGTAGAATCAACAGATTCTTATTTTAGGACATCATTATGTTATTTTTCTATTAGAGTCCCTCTATAAATAAGTTTCACATCCTGTTTTAATCTTCTCTTTTGACTGTGGGAAAGCAGTTTAATATTTTGAGATAGTAATGCACACAGGTGTTATACTGTACGCATAATAATGTGACATTTCCAAAGCATTCTGGGTACTAGGATACAAACACAAAACAGTCCAGTTGTCCTCAGAATTTGGCAAATTTTCTGCATCTGAAAGAGTTCATTGGAGTCAGACCTTCATGCGTGAATATGTGTTTTGTTCTTCTGGGACTCATTAGCATGCTACTAAACCTGTTCAGGTTTGTGCAAAGTAAGAACTAATGGGGCACAAATTTGAACAAGCATGTTTGTTGGACTTGATGTAAATGTCAGAATTTTATGAAGCTGAAACAGCTTTGAAATATTAGAAATGGTCCTGAACCAGGGAATTTTGTGGGAAGTTTAGGTGAATGGACTGTAAAGACTACAACAGAACCTGACTTCCATAAAATGCAATTCATGAAATTACTTTGACCTATTGTAAGCTACAAGTGAACTTTATTGGTGACTGCTGTAGCTTTGATCAGTATACAAAAAGGAAACAAGCTACATACGTAAAAAAATCACATTTTTATTAACTTCTCCAATTTTAATAATTGCTAATAAAAAAACATTTAAAAAGTTCAATGCTCCTGCAAAATAATAGAGAGAGAGAGATGTAATTACTGCTTTTCTGTGCTAAACAAAGCCCAAATGTAACTCATCTCAAGATGCTGACATAGGAGCTATATCAAAATGTTTTAGAATAAAAAGTTGGAAATGGAACTTTCCACATTTAAAGTAACAGCACCAAGTGACTTGTAAACTCCTTGTTGTAGACTGTAAAGCATTTTAATGCCAATCAGTTAAAATCTGAGATAAATTAACCCATGATAATGTAAAACTCAATTTATAACCTTTTCTTTGACTTTTATGGAAACTTATGGAAAAATATTTGGATTTTTCAACCCACTGCCTTTTGGCTCCCATTTCAGCAATCTGATGAGGGCCTTTTACTCGAAATATCAAAATGGCGGAATGAATAAAATGTAAAAACAACTTGCATTTTACATATTATTTTCACTTGGGTTAGATTCCCACATAACCCCCTCAGAAAGTTTTGCAATTAATGCAATTATTTCAATACCTCAACATGGCTAAAATAATATTTCTTAACTTTGATATCACTTGAGACATGTTCCATAAGTCCCCATGACTCCCCTCACTTCAATATTTTTTTGTGACAATAACATGTTTAAGGTCTTTGCACTTTTTCCTTGAAAAGCTAAAATGTTTTATCGCTAAAATTTCACAAAAGTGCATTTTTCACTTGTCAGATCGAAATCAGAGACAAGACATGTTTTCCTTGCACTGAAAATCTGCTCTATTTAAGGGGTCTAGATCAAAGTCCTTACTACCAGGAATAGTACAATGAATTGCCTTACAAACAAAATCTGCCTTTAAGGCTTAGAAAAGTCTGAAACTGATACTGACTGCATTGTTTTTCCTACTTGTTTTGGATCAAGTCAGGTTTGGCTTGCAGCAGTGACCCCACCATTTTTTTGATGTTTTTGTATAAATTAGTTTTTAGTTTAGTTTTTTTAGGCAAAAAAAACTAATTTAACTTTCTGTTCTGCAAATCCAAAGCACTAACTGTGAACTCTATTGGTGGATTATCTGGTAAACAGTACAGTATACTATTGACTGCTCAACTTGTTTGGGATTATCAGTTATTGCCCTCTGAAGAGCTGGCGGACACCAGACTGAACCAATTACTCCTGGTCGTACAAATCCCAGTACATTTTCCAGAGTATCTCAGGTTTCTACACCCAATGGTTATCAGGACACTGATTGCTCCCAGCACAGAAAGACAAATTTCTTTGGATAGACTGGTCATGACCTTTAACATGGACTTTGGGTGTCACTGACACATAACCCTATAATAACACATACTACTTTTATTAGAGTGAAAACATGCATGGTTGTTATATACCAAATACAAGCAAAGTGTACATGTTTCTTGATTGGTTAAATCAGAATGACATGTTTAATTTAATTATGTGGCTTTAGTTAAATCCTTTGATGACCAGTGTCCATTAAAATCTAGATGAACCAATTTGGCCGTGTTGGTATACATCAGTTGAATTTACTAACTTGATTGGTTAACTCTCTGACTGACTCACTTACTTTGAATTATAGAAATGTAACAAGTTTTATAGTGTTCTTATAAGAATATAAAGAGTTTTAATTATAAAGCAGTGAATCTGACATTCCCCAAATTATCCCCTAGTGGAGAATTTTCCAGGTCCATATGTTTCAGTGGCAGTAATAGACACCAAAATGTTTTTAATTGGTATATTGTTTTAATTTATTTTTGGTGGCCTTACACTATATATTTAATTTTGGTGGCTATACATTATTATGCTAAGATTGGTGAAGAGTACATATTATTTCAGGGATTTGGTAGTAAACATGTATGCAATTGGTGGAGTTATATCTACAGATTATTTATTTCCCCTCCTCTAGTACTACTTTCCCCCACCTAATGGATTGTAAGCGCTTTTGGGCAGGGTCCTCTTCTTGTCCTTTGTCATTGTTTATATCTGTCATTTGCAACCCCCATGTAATATACAATGTCACATAATATGTTGATGCTTTGTAAATACAATTTTATATTAATATTTGCCACACAATACCGTTTTAGGGCAAATTTATTATTTAGGGTTCTGTAGCAGTATCACAAATTAAGACAAGTATTCCAGAGCATTGGCAGGAAAGAGGAAATAAGAAAATATTAGCCGGGTGCTGTCCCTCTCATGATGTTGCTCCATGCATGTGCCAACAGCCAGTATGGTAAATACAACCCTGTTAATAATAATGCCACATTATATGCCACAACAAACAAATATTGTTGTTGAATTTACTTGTTTAATATGTTTAAATTTGCCGGAGTTTATATAATTTATATAATACCCTATAGCTACAAGACTTTTCCGTCTTGATGATTCATCCATTCTTATTGCATAATATTATTAATTATTATTTAGAGGCATAATGGATGGGGGGGGGGGTAAGAAGATCCTGGGAATTTGTAGAACAATGACCTCGGGCCAGTAATGTTTATTTTCCTTATTTAGTACATTTATTATAATTTGCCTAGTGGGTTATCTGCTATTCTGATATCTTTTTGTAAGATCAGAGGTCATATGCTATTAGGGGCCTGTTGAATATAGCAGGAGTCTGTCTGGAGAGAATGGAAGTAATGGAGTCTGCTGGCAGATTTTGAGTACAAAATGAAGACATAAGATAATAATTGTATAAACATTTCTTAAGCAGGCCATATACTATTTGGTTTGGATGCTAAAAGTAAGCATTTGATATCATTTTTTTACCCTGAACCACTTGACATTAAATCTGATTTCAGTAGAAATTTGGCTAATCATCTATGAGAACTGGTTTTGCTATTCTGTAGGTATGGGGCCTATACACCAGGAAAAGCTTTTTACTTCAACAATATAATACCAACAATAATATCGGGAGTGTTTCAATTGTTCTACAGTGGTCAGTTGTCCGGAACTCTACCCTGGAAAAACCAAACGCAGGGTTGATTGACATAAAAACAGGCTTTCCCAATCAATTTTCAATAGTAAATCCAATATTTAGGTTTCCTAGTTTTTAATGTATTACCTTTTGATGTTTTTATAGAATCTATCATCTAAACATGCTAACTAGTTTATAGCAGATTTTAGCATGCAGAGCTGGGACAAAAGCAGCTGTTATTGCCAAATTCCACAAGTGATAGAGAAGGCTGTGATCTGCTGAACTACCATAGGCAAGAACACTGCTTTTTTCTTTGTTTGCCACAAACTTTGTTTTCCAACCCCTTTAACATCCTGCTGTGTAATGGACAGCTTGTTGCTTACAAACACAACAAAAGTGACAGCTTGTTTATACCTGATTTTGAATATATCCGACTTTTGTGGTAATTTTGTGTTGAGTGAAAATTTACCACTGACATGTCCCACATTGTATACAACATCTGATTAGGGAAATTAATTAAATGCTGAAGTAAACAATACATTTTCAGTGGCAGTGAATCTCAATACTAAAGTGTTTGTATGCCCCAAGGATTCCTTGAGTGCTGGATGTATGTGCACCAACAATGAGAAATTGTATTTGTTTTGGTAGGCTTAGGGGGCTCGTTTTGGGCATGGAGATCTTAGATCACTGCCTCACCAAAATACGCAGCATTATGAGGCTTAAGACCTGCACTCTTCCAAAGAATTTCCAGTAGGGTACTGTGGGGGTAGTGACCACTATTCTTCTGGCAATGCCAAGAATCCCATATCTACCAAGACGATGTTTCATCACAATGAAACTTAGTTTTCTTAGGATATTTGGACCACTCAGTATTCCCCAGAATCCCACTAGATAGTAAAGCCATTCCTACCAAAGCCAAACCTACCTACCAAATGTTCGAATCTCAGCCATTACACTATCTGCATGGAGATTGTATGTTCTCCCCCGTGTTTGTGTGGATTTTCTCTGGGTACTCTGATTTCCTTCTGCTTTCTAAAAACATGCAGTTAGGTTAATTAGCTTCCCCCCAACTGTGGTAATGACATATAACTATGGTAGGGACATTACATTGTGAGCCCTTTTGAGTAACAGCTAGTGACATGACTATGTAAAGCCATGCGTAAAATGTTGGCGATATATAAATACTGGATAATGATAATACCATCCAAAATTGGCAATATAATACTATAAGTTTAACAATAACTTTGGCCTTTCAATACCCATAAGTTTAATTGTCACAAATTGGTTTTTAAGTAACACTATTTGCTTCCAGTTATCCAGATACTTTTTTCATAATCCTCCATAATAGTCCAAAATCCTAACTATTAGATATTCTTTTGTATTAAAATTGGTATTCATAAGCTAGAATTGTATCCTTTACAGTGTGACATAAAACAGGAGGTATGAATATGTCATGTTCCTAAAACTTTGCATTTTATACCTAAGCCTCATTTTTTTGTTCATGAAAAACCCAGCTTGGTGATCAGGTGAAATATTTACCTCTGACAAAATGATGAAGCTCCATTTCAATGGTGTAACATCTGTTGCTCATTAAAGCTTGTTCTTCCCGCAGTATCAAAACAAAATGTTGGATGCGTATTTCACTTTATATTTTGGTGAGGGAAGAAAACTGACAATCCCGGGTGCTGTAATTAGAAATTCAACCCTAAGATTATTCTGTCTTACTGTTCTCTTTGAATCTTGGATAGACAATCATTATCTCGCATCTGCATATTAAAGTCAAAACATTAAACAAAGCAGACATGTTTAATCGTTGCTATATTCTGGATCTGTATAAATCACTCAAGCATTTTTTTTCTTATTAAATGAGGTTTGACAAAAATCATATGTTAATGAAATGGATAATTAATGTTAAAAATACCCACATCTGTTGCACTGTTATTACAAACTGATTTCAGTGTACTATTTTCAGAGTGTTGCTATTAACTTAAATTATATTAAAATCCTTTAAACACAAACTACACTCATTAGTTCCTAATTTATCTTGGCACGTGCCGTACAAACTAGGGAAGGTCATTTTTATTTGCTTTATCTCAGCCAAATATAATCCATTTTTTACTTCCAAAAATAACCAATGTGATCTACCAGCAGATGGATCCAATTTGCTAGTAAAATGACATGGGACTTTGATTGATTAATCCTCTGAGTTGGAGCTAACTAATATTATATACCAGCACAGGAAACTTTGCAGAAAGAGAACACTAGACGGACCTGCCTTGAAAACAGCATGATGTCTCATTCTTAAATGATGACCTGTATGTCATATTTGCTGTATATGTAATAGAGTGTTGTGATATTTCAGCTGGTAATATATGCATAATTTGTGAGTCATAAATCATAGAAGGGGAAGAGGACCTCAGACAGGAGTTCTTTATCAATATTCTACACGATTCTACACCAGACAAAGATTTCTTCTTGTTTAAAAGCTAAATCAATGTGTGTTTAGGCAAGGTCACTAAAAATGCACAGCTGTGTGATACATACACACTATACATATCGGTTAATACTGTCTGTGTTTTGTTAAATCAAGGTTTAGAACACTGGAATATGTTATCTGTAAGATCATACTGTATTTGGTCTTTATAAAGAATGTATCTGTCAACCTCTCATGAAAATTCAATGCTCACATGAAGCATGATCAGTAACTGAATTTTGTGTGTATGTCGGCTTTTTTAGGCTTTTACATTCTCTATGATGTCACTGATCCATAAAATATCACGTTTTTATATGGCACTTAGAATCAGGTTGAATGCATTTATTATAAAGTATACAAATTACATCTCTTTCATTTTTTTTTTTTAAGGGCTAATCCTCTGCCCCCCTTTCCACAACAGATATATCCAAACTCTGGCTAAAATGTATTATATATTGATTTTTATATTCATTTCTTTTTATGATCATTTGTCATTTTTTTTTTTTTTTGAAGAATCCAATTTTCTGAATTTGATGGGAGACAAAAAATGTAGCTGTACAAATACTGCTTATGTAACACTATTTCACTATTTCAACCAGTTATTAGCAAAGACAAGATCTACTGACTGTAAGCTTTGCTTGAGTCCTGTACACAGCCTAATGTTTAGTATATTAGGCTTAAAGTATATGTAAACCCAATCACTAAGATTTTATATTAGCTTTAAAAAGCAGAATCAATGCAAAATAAAACAAAGACAATTCTTGAAGCAATCATGCTGATTAGTGTAAATGATGAAACGAATGGTTATACTCCTCCTGGATGAAGATCTGACAAGTACAGCAGTCCCCTGCCACAGCAGATTGATGAATGACCTATGAGGAATGACTGCTGTGCCCTCCTATTGGGGAGAGCACAGCGGGGAGCCACTCATTCATTTTCCCCTTTTCCCTCTCTTTTGCACTGAACAGTGATGTGTGTGCAGCACTCATTTAATTATCTGACAGTGGAAACAATCACACAAGATCATTTAAAGCAACAATCATCTGGCGTCTGTACTAGGCTTAGGTATTACTTTTCCTGAACTTTATAAAATCAAAAAACCCTTTGTGTTGCTGTGAATTTGCAATTTCCCATACAGCCAGGCTCTTGCTATTTCATTTTCCATTACCAGATTCAGTTTCTATACCTCATGTCAACTATTTTTACTTTTATTCAATCACATGCAAATTCCACTGACTTGGAACTAAGCCAATCAATCACTGCAAGATACAGAGTTTGATTGGCAAGTCAAATATTCTACATCTCATTGACCATGTCAAATGGCATCTGTTGTTCTTCTTACTTTGGGTGTCACATGGGCATACCTGCTTGACTCACTAAATCTCATTTACAAGATGAAGAGTTTAAACAATTGTATTCTCATTTGGCACATGAGATAGAGATTCTGTCCACCACTTTGCTTTTAGTGGTATTTATTATTAATATTACACAGTATTTATATGGCGGTGGAATATGGCGCCATCATTATACACAGAGCTGTACAAAGTCCAGTGTCATGTCACTAGCTGTCCCTGAAAGGGGCTCATCCTATCTAATGTCCCTACCATCGTTATATGTCTTTAATACAATCTAAGGTCAATTTTGGGGGAAAGCCAATTAACCAGACTGCATGTTTTGGGGTATCAGAGGAAACACACACAGACAGGGGGAGAACGTGCAAACTCCATGCAGATAGTGTCCTGGCTGAAATTCGGACCTGAAAGCCAGCCCTGTAAAGGCCAGAGCGCTAACCACTGAGCCACCATGCTGCCTATTTATTTAGCATTCTGCTTACTATTAGAATATGCCTTGCATTCAGGGTTCATTTGGGCTTAATATGGTAATGCACTTTAAAAGGTAGTTTTAGGTATATTTAACTTTACAACTTTTGTTCAAATAATGCCCAGTGGTCCTGCCGTAAAGGTATTTTTTCTCCCACTTCATGCTATGGTATGTTAACCTCACATTCCATTTGTGCTTCAACATTGTCACCCTGTCCAATTGGCTTCTTTTGAAGATTACAAGGGGCCATTTTAACACACAATATCCACCACCCTGAAAAAAAAAAAAACATGCATAATATATATGCCAATTCCACTTGAATATATATATATATATATATATATATGTACAGAATGGAGACCTGAGAGGTAATTAGTTGCAACTGACTGTTCTCCCTTCATATATTAGGCCTGGTAAATAGATTCCAAATACAGGGATAAAATGATAGATGTATGGATTCAGTTTTATTCCTGGACATACACAGGTTCAGGCTAATATAAAAAATAGTCTCAGAACTTCCATTAGAAATACAGTAATGAAACATAATCCCCGTAACCCGGTCCCCATCCTCCAGAAGGTAGTGGACGTCTTAAATATCTTTTCCTTCTGCTTTGAGTACAGTTCTGACCTCATTACTTGGCTCAAGGACCCAATGTCTTCTATTTCATTTCCAGTCAGTTTCCTGAAGGTTTGTACATCAAAAATCCACCCCCAGGTTTCCAAATAATTAATACCAAATATTTGATTACAGAGGAAGGATGAGACTAGAAGCATATTTCCTGGTAGCTTGTGGCTTCCAATGAACCTGTGCATGACATCCTTGCATGCAGAAAGCTAATATTGCTACTCCGGCCATGTGGGTATATAAATCAATAGCATTACATAATGTAATCTGAACAAGGCATGACCATAGGCCAGATGTCCAGATGAGCGAAAGAACATTGGCTATATTGCTTTGTTTCCATACAGCAACACAAATATTACGTTCTGCAGCTACAAGGCCATTTGCTGCATACTAACAAAAAAACAGGAGCAGCAGATGAAGACTTCCATACAGAGCTTGCACACCATCTGTGGGGAATGATTGTACACATGAGTGTAAGTAAAAGAAATTGCTGAACAGGAATCAGCAAAGGAAGCTCCCTCCTCCTTTTTTATAACATGCAAATAAAAGTCATTTTGTAGAAGACTTAAACTCAGTGGGGATTTGCAGTGACCATCTAAAACCGAACAAACCTCTAAATAACCCGACCCTGTAAGAACATCTGGCCTTGAATGCCGATCTCACAAAAGCCACATTTTCCTAATGGTGCCAACTGAGCTTGGAAGCACTTTGTCACTTCTCTGTTGCGTTTAAACTTTGCTGGCCTGTGTTTGTTCCTGTGCTATCCCTTTGAAATGTTATTCATTGCCATTTGCCAGAGCTGCTGTGTCAGCATATAAATGGCTCTCAATTAGGCTTACAAAATATCTTGCAAGTTTAATTAAAAGATAAGCACAACATGTTTTTACTAAACAATCGAACTTCAGGAATGTGTTTTTCTTAAATAGCTCACCTTGGAATATTGAGTGCCTTTGTGTTCATCCGAGGATTTCAGCAATAGATTGTGATACACATTCTTCATTTAGACTGAGCACAGTTAGGAATAAATAAGGGTTCCAAAATCACTATCAATGGTAAAGAATTAAGCAAAGCCTTAGACTGAGCTGTAAATGGCTACAGTAGTTTGCTTTTAAAGGAATCAATTAATGCACTGTATGCAAACTAATATTAATGGGAGGTTGTAAATTAATTTAACGTTTTAATAATACATGATATTAAATATTGTAAATATATTTGATGAATGATTGCCCTTATGAGCCACAAGACTAAAGTCAGTAAATCTGCAAGCATAGTAGAGTAGTGGTGAACATCTTGTGGGGGCTTCAGCCATTAATGGACTACATTTGCCGGATTGCCCTGACAATCAATAGATGTCAGTCCACAGGTTGCCACAAACATAGAAAGCATGATTCACTTCAAGCCTATTGAAAAGTACACAACAAGATACTGTCATGTCACATTGGCTTTTCCTGACACCATTCTAAGTATTAAAGATAATGATAGTGGGGAAGGGAAAGTGAGTCAGTAGGAAATGGAAGGACTGGAAAGATTTGTCTTCTCTGCAGGAGTTCTCCAAGGCAGAACAAAGAGCTGCTGCTAACACATACTTGAATGGACCCGAGGAATTTAATTTGGTGTCTGCTTTTTGCAGGATTAGCCAGCACTTTGCAATCTCTAGTAAATAAGGCTTTCGGGTGCTAGGCTGTAAATCTAGTTTTGCGCCTGATTTACACATAATAGCTTTATTTGATTGTTTCCTTTCACTCCCTAAACCTTTCTTTCGTGCTTGAATTTTAAATGGTATTCCCATTTGTTGAGTTAATATTTTTTAGGTGGCAGCCCAGAGGATGCACTAAAGAGTTTACAGATTAAGAACGAAGAACTTTAAAGGCTTTGCAGAAAGATCTGATTTTTCAAGTTAAGTGTGCAAAATTATATAGTAACATAGTAGGTCAGGTTGAAAAAAGACATAAATCCATCAAGTTCAACAACTAGGGGAATAAAACGGATGCTATACAAATAAACTACTGATTTATTTTTTTTAAGTGATCCTAATATCACAAATTGAACACTAAACATTGCTTTCCCCTTTAAATGATAAAATAGTGTTATTTTGTTTGTTTTACATTTTTAGAATATTTGCCTTGCATGTCCAGTTTCCTGCAGGAAGATTGAAAGGTTTTCCGCATCTTCCTGGGACACATCACATATCACAGGCAATTGCAAACATTTTACACAAGACGTTAGTGGCGGCAACCAGGCTTCAGGCTATTTCACAAATTAAATGGCTCAGAGGTGATTTTGCACATGAGTTCATTGTGGGATCACATACTGTTAGCTGAGGTGACATCTGATCTCTCAAAGAACAATATTGGGCACCACTGCCAAAAAACAAATGGTGGAACAAGGCACGTGAGGAAGAAATGAAATGAAGAATAAGCACAGGACTTTCTGAGTGCAGTAAGTTTATTTTTTATATGCTTTTTAGCTAAAAGTAGCTACAATAAAAAAGAAGGATGCAAGGTTCACTTTAATCATGAGAGAAAACTTTTCTTTAGGAGAACCTGTTCTTGAACCACACAGAATAAATGCAAAATGTTTTAGTTGTCTTCACAACTCATTATGTTTTCCTTTCCTTTTACATCTCCACTGCTCAATTCTACTAGACAGGTGACGTTTTTTAAAGGAGAACATATAGTTTATGGGACTTTTAAGGCCAAATATAGAATAAAAGAAGAATAGAAAAAAAAGAATAAAAAAATATAAGGCCAAAGAAAAAAAGTAGATTATATAAAAACCTGTATTTAACATAAGTTATTTTTAAACATAGAAAAAATAGGACGCGCTGACAGCTAGCCAACCATCTGTTGATATTTGTATAGAAAATGTTGCCTATGTCACATGCTTTTTCTTATTTTTTATATGTTTAAAAATAATTGATGTTAAATAAAGGTTTTTATATAAATTACTTTTATTCTTTGATTTGGCCTCAAAAGTCCCATAAACTACATGTTCTCCTTTAAAATTCTCTAATATCACAGATGTGGCTTTGGAAAATGTAATAGATGAACTTCTTTATCTTTGTAGACAGGTGAAGTTACAAATGAATTATTTACAGATGTGATGGAACATGCTTAGTGAAGGTCCCAAGTAATATAACATGGGAACAAAAGTCCTCAGGTAAGCTCTTCCACCATATTCCTTATTCTCCTTTATTTTTTTATTAAATACTAAGGTTGCCCTTCCATTAAAAGTCCCGTGAAACAGCACCACACTGCAATGTAAAATATTAATAGTTTTTGTATACAGAAATATTATGCGTTCATGTTCTCCAGCTGTAATGTGCACATCTTTTCAATTCCAATTTATTTCATATCTTACCTTTGCTGTTTTTTTGATAGATGACCAAATCAATTTACAGAAACCTGTTCAGCTCGGATCTTTCCACAATGATTTGCATCATGACTCAGGGGACTCTAAAGTAGATTCCAGTATAAATTAATTTGATGTTGGACATTTCATTTTGTTTCCCTTACAGAAATAGTCATTAGGATATTTATAATGGTCGGGGTATGGTGTACGCTTCATAATCACTGTCAACAGAAATAACTCAATCAAAAGTCTGAGGTTTCCAGAATTTCTGTATAATCTTTCTTGACCCAAGTTAGTATCTGAATACCAGTCTTTAATCTACCACTGTATAGATATCATTATTTTACTTTATAAGCTTAGCCTCTAGCAAAAAATGTAGAAAAATGTAGTTCTATCATGGAATAGATCAACCTAAAGCTTTTAACTACAGAATGGCTAAACCATTCAGAGTGTTGTAAAGCCATCTGGACTGTAGTGGGTTCCTGAAATGGCAAAGTAAAGTGGTGGCAATGAGAAAAAAAAGAGTGGAAGAGAAATACTGGTTTATGTCTCCTTAACCATCATCTCATCTCGAGACACTTATTTGAAATAGAATGAATCATAGATGAAGCATGCCAGCTTTTTTGTATGGGCTATTTAACACGGACAGTGAACCATAACGTTCTTCTTCAAGCTCAACCGGAGTCCCAACATTGGTCCCAACTTCTCCCTAGCAGTTTGCTATTTGCATGGAAGTGTCCAACAGCATGGTTTTTCACTGCAGGTATAAAAGGGCAGCAGCAACCACTTGCAAATGTGTTACCTGTGGTGCGGTTTTACACTTCCAGGTGCACAGCATTGGTTTACTATACTGGCCGACCACATGGATTTTCACTGCAGGTATGAAAGGACCCTTAAAAAGGATAGTGTTTTATTTTCATTTCAGATACTGTGTTCCCTTTCTGTTTCATGTTTACATGTGTGCATCCTGTAGACTCCGAGTGACCTTCTTGTATATCTTTGTGAGCTCCAGAAGTATTGTTGATGTTTAAATTCAGGACAATCAATAAATTTTTAAACTGCACCTTCTGTTTGATTCAGCTATACAGAGGCGATATTCATTTTTGGTTTACAAGCCTTGCTATCCAAAATGCCCCAGTGCAACAATAAGAATCCATGGAGGAGCACGCAAGTCTATATTTGGTGTGTGTGTGGCAGGTTAACAACTGATCACCTACATTACATGGAACATGCCTCATCCAGACCCCCTATAAAAGATACCAGATGATGGATCCCAGAAGAACTGGCTCACAGAACGTGATTGTTGAGCCATTCATTCCAGGAAAACAATATTTAAAAAAATGTAGCAAAAGAAGAGAAATTTTCCAGGGGAATATAACAGTGTGCTATGTCACCTATATGTATGAGTTCAATACACATAATCTGACTCTTCTAGGAGGAGGGCCACACAATGCACCTATCCCTTTCTTTCCAATACCAGATTTTATTTTAAATATAGAGAAAAGTAAGAATTAGAAGGAGGAGAACAAAATGGAAAAGGAACCGAAGTGAAGGAGGGGAAAAAGGGGCAATGACAGAAGGAAAGAAAAGATGAAAAGTGGAGGGGGAATATATAAATTTATATACAAAATACACATAACACATAGACTTTAAGGGTTCAAAACCACAATATTGTCCCATATAAATAAAAATATTGCCCCATATAAATATTTAAAAACTATGTGCAACAAAAAAAATCTAACACAGAGTGTAAAAGAAGACTTAAGGTTGACACTTCTCTTTCTCTTATGCAACATTTTTAGATATTTTACTTTTTTTTTTTTTTACTTTTTTAGGTACGCAGTATTTTTGGTAACATTTTAAGTGTAGTAATTTTTATTAAGTTTTTAAGGTTTTTTGTATCAGAACATCAGTTGAATGGCATCATATTCTCTATTTGGTTATCAATTATACCACTGTGAAATTCACTAGTTCTAAAGTAAATAAAATATACAAAGCTACTTTACTGAACATGACCAAACTTTTTTTTAGAACTGTTAGCTTTTTACTGTCTTCAAATGTAGTTAAACTTTCCCTGTAAATGAACAGACAGTACTTATCAGCTGTCACATTTTATGAGAGTGTTTTATTTACTCCGCATCAAGCAAGTGGCTCTTAAAGCCTTCCTAAGTACCATATAATAATTGTTTAAATTTCATAGTTCTACAGTAGCTGCATCCCAATCAAGCAGACAGAAATGTAATTAGACTGTTATGGGCAGTGAATCATATATTCCCCAAACTCCGAAGCTGTACACTTTCCTGCTCGCTCTCTTTTCCGTAGCATACATAAGGTTGGCTCATGGGATGTCCAAGCACAGATTGCAGTTGTGTTGTCTTCTAGTTTAATCATAAGCACAGACTGCACTTTTTATGGAGCTTGCTGTTTAGTGAAATAGATCCAGTTCCATCAAAATATTTTAATCAACCATGAATCGTTAGAAAGACTGGTGGAGAAAAGGACATATTTAAGATAATAAAAATGTAACAGCAAAATGTATAACTCCTTTGTTGCTGGTTGGTGTAACTTTCAGTATAACTCACAGTTTGGCTTTTACTATCAAAAAGTAATTACATTTATAAACTTTGTACTATTCTGTACACAATCTAAAATGCTTTTTGTTGATTCAAAGGGAATGCATACTATTATTATTGTATATACAGTAGCACCATCATTCTCTGTAGTGCCGTACAAAGTGCCTACAGCCACATCATCCTAAAAGCGCCTGATCTTGTCTGTACAGAATCCTAATTACAATGTAAAAAAAACAAAACAATGCAAAGTATTAAGTAACCTCCAGCAATACAGTTACATCATGGCAAAGACGAGGCAAAGGAAGAGGTATCTGCCCTTACAAAGGTACAATCTACAGGAGAGAGGGGTGGAAGTACTACATAAGGTGACAAAGCTGAAGCAGTAGATGTAGCCGGTTCTTTGGTAGCTTATGTATGGTGGAGGTGATGTAGGATAGGAGAGTTTTTCTTTGTTTCTATATATTTTTAGTTTAGGAAATTCAGGACTGAAAATACAAATTTAGGGAATAGTATTATAATAATCAATTTATTATTTTAATATTATTTTGGGGTAATTTGTGGTACTTACTATTTCTAGATCGAGGCTTCTAAATGCTTGGTAGATTAATCCTAATAAATTTGCTCACAGTGTTCAATGGCTGAAACCAAGATAACACACACACCTGAATGAGCCAGCCTGAGCCCCCGTTCCGCTTAGTGGTACATGAATGAATGACCAACCAGAAAGGACTAAGGCTACGTACACATGAGCAATAATTGTCATTAGAAAAAGAACGACTAATGACAGATCAACAGATATGCAGGATTTTTTTGAATGATGGTATTGTGCACAGTTCTGTACATGCTGTAACGATACGATTGTTCAAATATAACCCACCAATAGTGTACACACGCTAGATACAATCGTTTGAACAATGCAGGAAGTGACATGTAAAGGAGAAAGTGTACTGCAGAACAATCCACAATCACTGAACGACCGTACACATAATAGATTGCGAACGATCGTCGCCCAATCAGATCCGCCGGGATGTTTGTTTATTTCCAGCGACAATCCTCGTTCAATGGCATCGTTGGCCAGTCGTTGTCTACTTTTTTTGTTAACGATTCTTGGCTGATCGGTCGTTAGTCCTTCATTTACAACAATAATTATTGCACAAGTGTACACAGCCTAAAGTACTTTGCCATAGAGGAGGGAACAACAGGATGATTCCCACTCATGCTCTCCCTTTCTCCTCTCTAAACAACTGAACATTGCTCTGTAACAGAGCTCTTTCATTCTCCTGTCACTGGAAATAATCAGAAGAATTGTTTCCAGAAAAAGACTAACGACAAAGCCTTAAAAATAATACCTGTAAAAATCAAAATTCTATTTACAGATAAAGCTCTAAACAGCAACTCAGATTTAGCTGATGCAATCTTGGCTTTGGTGCCACATTTTAGTATGTAATTGCAGCTACTTAAGCAGAACTACTCTCGATGGGTGGTGAGCCTTTGCCATATTCAGCAAGTATGTCCTGCAGCAATGACAGATCCAGGACTTAGATCATTGAAAGGCATTATCTTCATTGTCGTTCCCACTGTGGACATTCATGAATACGTGAATTTATCCTCATCCATTGGATGGCCACTGATGATGTAATTCCTGTGCAAGAGTTACATTGTCCCTGACAGTATAGACCTTAAAAAACCAACACGAGCAAGGGATTTACTTTTTTATATATATAAATATATAAATATATTTTTATTTACTACCTCCTTGTGATTTTTTGTCAGGCAATCTTCTGATTTTCTTCTAAAATATAATAAATACACACCTATACAACCAAGTATAAATATAGCTGTTTGTAATAATTTATAAGGATTCTGCAGGTGTACTTTAGGCCAATGTGAAAACGAATTCAGAAAAAGTGAAAGGTGTTATCTATATAGGAACATAACAAGTGAAATTTGCAGATGGACAAAGCCTGGAAAATGAGATTCTACAAGGAAGCATGTAGAACAGAAAAAGAAATAAACACCTCCCCTGTACCTGTTTATTTGACCATATATTCTTTTCTAGGGCACAATGCAGTATATTTTAGATTTAAATCTTGGAGTGCTAATTATAGATAATTAAACTTTTTATAGTACTGTCTGCACTAGACGATGCCATGGAATTTGTGTTCTGTTTGACCTGAAGTCACATTGCTATCTCACAGAATTTGTTAGTTGGGAGTTAACCTCTTTAAGTAAATCTAATTACAAATGCTCAAAGCTGGATTTACAGCATGTGCAGCCTCAGGACTTTATAAATACTAGAAATCAGAGAACTTAATGCTACTAATTTTTTTACATGACCGTTGGTGAAATCTAAGAGCACTCAGGCGAAGCTAAGGCAGCAATTGTTTTTTGTTTTGGTTGGGAGAAACTATGTTGAATTTTGAAGTTATTGTTTTGCCAAGTCTAGGGTTCACCACAGCATCTGATAACTAAAAAGGCCTTCAGGCTCATGTCAGTGCAAAGAGACAATTGCTTGCTGCAGTATATATACAGATACTAAGGCTGGGAACTATTATTATTAATTTGGATTTATATAGTGCTGTCATATTATGAAGAACTTTATATAGTCCACAGTCATGTCACTTTTTGTGCCTCAAAGGTGGGCTCGCAATCTAATATCCCTACTATAGTCATTTGTCATTAACACAGTCTAAGGCCGATTTTGAGGAAACATAAACCTTTTTGGAAGATCGGAGAAAACCAGAGTACTGGTACAAAGAGGTACAGAGAACATACAAATTCTATTCAGATATTGTAGTGGGCAAGATTCGAAACCGAGCAACTAGTGCTCCAAATGCAAGAGTGCTTCACACTGAGCCAATTGTGCGCCCTACTGTACAATATTCTTTAGCTTTTTTTATACTGTTTTCAAGCACTGATCATAACTATGTTGATTGTGTTTTTATTGGAGTGTTCTATGTCATGCCTATTGAATTAAGCCTTTCTAAGGATCTCCAAAAAGACATAGGGTTGAGAATTTGTTACTAACCTGCACAGTACCAATTACCAGTACCCGAATTCTCTTCTTCTGCCATGTATAAATAAGTGAGTTCCATTTATTACAACAGCAACATACTGGAGAAAATCACTTTAAAGTACACGTGGAAATAAATGTACATAAATCAATTCTGTGTAGTGAGTATTAAAAGATGCAAATGATTTTATAGAGAGGCCCGCAGCAGGGCCTTCATTACAGGGTGGAAGGGCTGCACAGGAATGAGGGGAAAGAGTTAATGAATTTGAATTCTGGTAGGAAGGGGTTTGGATAGGTCGGATCGGAAGTGGAGGGGGGGAGAGTAGGTACGGATAAAGGAGAGCTGTATTGGAAATGAGGGACAGTTCTTTGCAAGAGGAAATTTCCCACCCAACCTCCATAATTTTTGCGGGATAGGGGTTTGTAGTTGGTTGGCTGTTGAGGTTTGGTGGAAGGTAAAAGTTTGAGGGTAATGTTATGAAAAGGGGGCAACCAGGATGGTAGGGCTGCCCCTTAAAGTGGTATGGTGTAGGCCCCTGAGGCGGCTAGGGGCCAGTGTGGTGGTAATATTGCTGATTCCAGTTAGTACAAGTGCAGGCATACTTTACCTTCCAAGATCTGCAAAGTTGTAAATGCAGTTATTTATGGTTATTTATACAAATGTTTATTTTAGTTATTGATTTAGGTTAATAAACGGCTGCTTGCCAATTTGTAAGTGTGTTCTTGTTGCAGATTGAAGATGTGGGGGGAGGTTGGCAAGTTCGGGGGAGGTGAAATGTGATGTAAAGTAAAAGTGGGGAGGGTGAAAAAGGGGCAAAAGGTCTGAACTACCCTAGTCATGTCAGCTTTGTAAAAGTTTCCAAACTAAAGTCGTGTACTAAATAATTGTCCTATAAAATGGTTGTTAGTGATTGTTTCAGGGGACAGTAGAAACAAAGAATTGCTGTTTTATTCTATATTATACTGTTCTGGAATGGAAGAGAGAACAAGCGGGAGGCACCCCACCCTCACTAAAAGTAAGTGTTAGCAATACAGCACAAATTATGCTTGGGACATTTAAACTAATCCAGTCAACAAAAAATCTAGAATCTACAAACGACTTGGTCACCCCAAAATGCTTGCTATCATATTTGGCTACCTGAGTTGCAATTCATTTTTAAAAGGACCCCAAACACATTGGGCCTAACTTATCAAAGCTCCAGGTAATCCAGCAAACCTGGGATGGACTTGGTCCAGGACTGAAAATGATTGCCAACTAATAGCGATAATGTTTGAGAAATCAAATTCATGTTTGCTGAATTCTCCCATGAAAGTCTATCTTCTCCAGTCTTGGACAGCTTTAATAAATCAGGCCCATTGTGCCAACCCACTGTAGCATAACATATGCACTCTGGCACACGTTGCAATGTACTGCACAGCATGCAATTTTTTTTTGCATGATGTAGTGCACTCAAAAAAATGGGCTATCCTAATTCAACACACACTGTTGCAAATTTTTAAAATGGAGACCCATAGTGGTGGTTTGGTGACAACTTCTCTCATTTTTCTGACTATGATAATGAACAAAGGATAGATAAATGGACTAGAATGTAAGCTCTTCGGGGCAGGGTCCTCTCCTCCTGTATCACTGTCTGTATTAGTCTGTCATTTGCAATCCCTATTTAATGTACAGCGCTGCGTAATATGTTGGCGCTATATAAATCCTGTTTATTAATATTAATAATAATAATAAATCTCTCTAGCAGAGACGAAGACAGCATTACAAATGTTATAGATGGTCTATCCCTTACATACTCTATACAAAATAAAAATGCCTCCATATATGCTTTATATGCTAACTGCAAAAGTTATTTACTCTGATTTTGTGGTTCGTACTAGACTAAAATAACTAAATGTACAGTGTGGTTTCTTGCCATAGTTACAGCACTTTCAGTAGTTGCCTGTGCACCAGTTTGCAAACACGTCTCATAATCTTTTATTTAGTTTGTTCCCTAAAAGCATGTAAAAAATGCATTTTCAGTCCATTTGCCTCATAAAACCCACAGAGATGTGGGCTGCTTTCTGCATTCTTGTAATCTTTTCATTAACATTTAAAACTTCTAAATGTCACAGTGCAACAATCTCTGAAATATTTTTCATATTGTTACGTCAGACCTATTGTGTTCGAAGTCTCCTGAGATTTGCATTGTGCAAGAATGCAGCCACACTGCGAGCTGATTACATTTCAGTTTCATCTACAACTCCGTTTAGTTTTATATAAAAAGCTGCAGTGAAGTATAATTCTGTGTAATATTACCAAGGGACGCACACAATTCGAGCATCGCTGTAATGGCCAGGGTTGATACAGGCATGCTATGAACATTAGAAGTGCTAGAAGCCAATTCTTTACCCTCTGCATTCAAGCCAATAGATTTAATAATGTAATGAAGCAGGTGGGAAAATCATTTTTAGGTTCTAAAAAAGTGCATTTTTAATTAAGGTTTTTAAAACTAAATTTTATTTCATAATGAGTTTATGTTGAAACTATTTATTACAATAACAAAAGATAAACTGTGCCAACATCATGTGCTCAAACCATATGGAGCAGATACGATGTCACTCCAGGAGAAGGCTTAGCAATTACTGGCTTAGAGAGTAAGGAATTGTCTCTTGGATCCAAAAGACAAATGATAGAGGTTCCAGCTGCACTCCACCAAAGCCAGTTTTTCATTTGCTCCTAATCACATGTTATTGTACCAATGGCATGAATAGCAAAACACAACCATTACCCAAACATAGCACCTACCCTGATGAACTTCATCGTAAGAATCCTTAAAGGGGTGGGGGGCATACCAAGCTTACCTTTAGCTGAAGATTGTAAATTTCTTATTCAAGCCATTTGTACAAAACAAAAAACTGTCTTTGGTAAAGTTTGGCTGGAACCTCTATCATCATGTGCTCAAATGTGCCATAGACAAACCAAACAAACAAATGCAATATCCAGATCTTAATTAAGCAGTCAAAAGCAAGAAAAGTTCCTTATTTCAATTATTGCTTAAGTTTATCAAGCACTTTCTGATGTAACAATGAGTGCTAATGCTACTACCCCACTTACTTTAGTTAGGCTTCCAAGCTTTTCAGGGTTGCATCCTTGGCTTGCGGTAGGGTAACGCAGCAAGGCAACATTCACCATTCCGCAGAGTTTTCTAATTATTTAGTAAGTGCAGAGGATGAGGATATATATAAAGGTAAGTAGGACACTGGGGTGGGGGTGTCAATACAGCTTAGTTCAGGAGGGGCAGTCTTAGAGTAGTCTTTTTTATAGACACAAATCTCCCTGCTTTGCTTTCTATAGAAGATGTTCCATTCATGTTCCCCTTTCTCCACTGAGATACATAGTACTCAGACTCTCTTCTCTTCTTAAATCCTATTATAAAGTATTTACATACCACCAAGTTAATACACAGAGCTTTACAATGTTCATATTCATCACTAACTGTCCCTCACAGTTGGCCCTCATATGTTCCTACCATGGTCATTATCATTAACTTAGGTCAGTTTGGGTAGAAGGCAATTATATACCAATATATTTTTGAGATGTTAGAGAAAACCTGATTGCTTGGAGGAAACCTATACAAACATGGGAGGAGAATACAAACTCCATGTATGTCTTCACTGAGATTCAGACCTAGGAAACTTTCTTCTAGTCATTCCAGTCTATCCACACTTTACTGACTAAGGGTCTTCCCAGGGGGTCTTCCTCCCACATGAGACACGTTTTAACATTTGTAGTTGTAGACTTTGCAATTGTAAACCCTCCATTCTAAACTTAACATCTTAAGTTGATCAGCATGCACATTGGTTATGTTTTCTCACCAGATATTACTTTTTTAAATATTATAAATATTTTTGGAGAAAATGAATGGAGGCTCATATTGAAAAACTAAATAGGATTCAACATTTTCTGTTCTTCATCATCGACTGACAATGCAAGATGGGGTGTCTGTACTTGACATCCTTTTAAAAGGGGTTTCCTTCCATAGCACAGTATCTAACATCACCAAAATCCTAGAGAAAACCCTTCTATGGCATGCCAAAATCTTAGAGAACACTGAAAACATGGTACATTTTAGGCTCCATATGGGACACTTCATATTAGAGACCCCTAAGTAGCTGCTTAAGGGATAGTTCATGTCCCAGGACAAAAATGCATTGATAATTAAATCTGCCTAATGCGCATCTAATTCCAGCCCATCTCGCCTTATAAACAGCCTCTTTTATCTCCTATTCCCCAGTCGCAGCCTCCTATCCTATACACGTTCACTAATCAGTACCAGGTTACAGGCAGTCTCAAGAACACTCTAAGAACAATCGCATAGTGCAGCAGTTATATATAACTGCAAAGAACACTTTTTAATTATTTTAAGCATTTTAAGAATTTGTGATATTTTGCAGATTTCACAGAAGTTGAAAATTTAACTAATTGCAATGGTTAGTCCTGACCCAATAACTTCAATTCATCAGCTCAAACTATTATCCTCACTGATTAGAACTGTTTCAGGTCTCTTTACCTTTGCATGCACATATCATCAATTGTCTGTCAGCTTAGAATGAAGGAAAACAGCAAAAATAGAGTTTGCACAGCTTTGGAATAACCATTAAATAGCTAGTGGTTTCCCTCTAAGCAGAGTGCGTGTATAATTCACTTTATGTTTTCACTATCAGTTCCCATATCAGTTCTAGCCTCAAGGTTCCCGGAGGAAACTTCCTCTGCCTTGCCGCGTCTTGACTCTAAAGAGATATTTTATACCTTCTTTGTCATGTCTTGCTGTCAATTTCGGCCATAGTATTACACTCAGTGTGCTCATAATTATTTTCAGCATGTGTCCAGGAATGTAAGAAAATGACTTTTCTTTTTATAAGTCCAAAATTAGCCATGACTGTCCATTAGCTTTTTGTTACACTGCAGCTAGCCATACCGATAAGATGGAGGTTGACCAAGAGGAAAAAATGTATTTGCTGAAGGATTACAAAAAAGCCAGGAATTTTACTCGTATGCATTAACAATTTTATTACTAAAAACGTTGTTAGAGTTCAGACTAGCCAAGAGGACAAGAATTAAAGGTAAACCTGTATGCCCAGGTATTTCACAAATATACACCTGAACCTCTTTCTCCTCCTCTAGATTATATCCTCACATTCCTTTTTCTTTTACCTTGTATAACCAAAAAACTTTTATTGCTCCCTGAGACATCATCACCACACTTGTAAAGTCCATGAAGCAGATGCTATTAATGTAGGCATGTCCCAAGAACTATATCACCCAAGAGCTTTCTCTTCCTCTAGCATAGGATTTTGGCAGACAAGGCATCATTTTGCAGGAAATTAAATCAATGAACTCATTTGGAGAGGGACGGGGAACGATGGTAGATATGCAGCGTTGTGTAGTCCAGCAAGCAGGGCTGACAACACTGTTTGGGATTTTGTTACATCAAAGTTGCTTTGTTATCAGGAAATTGGGAGCCAGATATCTGCAAATATTTTCAAATCTGCAGCATTTGAAAAAAAGATAAAGGATATGGAAAATATGCATGTATTGAAATTATGTTTATTTTGCCCAGACATACACAGTAACAGCAAAAATTTATAGGGTAAAGGGGTGGATTATAAGAAAGTTCAAAGTTTGGGTCTGTGAAAGGTTTAGGTGAAAAACAAACATGAAAACTAGTATCAAGACCAAAGAACCCAATAGATGGTATAAATTACCTAATATTATGTTATCATTATTATCATACCAAAAGTAAGTGATTATTAGTCATTGTCTATAGATAAAACTTAGTTCTATCACTGAAGAGTTTACAACAGTTCACATTAGGACTAATTTTTCAGCTCAGGAAAAAAGCCAGGATATGACTCAAGGGCCTTTAATAGTGGTCTACAAAACCACTCTGTCTGAAAGGTGCAATTTCAACATAATTGCAGTAAAATAGAAAAACTCAAGTGGCGAAAGCTGCTAAAGTAGATAACCTCAGAATACCACCATCAGTAAGGAAAATTAATTTGTATGTGCTTCCAATGGTAGCATCGGACTCTGTTGTCACTTATACAGGCAACCCAATAAGTATACACACTCACATATACTGCAGACAAGAAAAAAGTGACAATAGGTCACTGAAAGGTAATTTAGGTAAATAAAACAAGTAATTCCTAATAATTTATATTATTTAAATGAAAGAAAACATGTTTTGGGTTAAACATGCATACATTCTTCACATATTTATAAACTCTCCCCCAAACCATTTTGCTTAAACATGATGAGTGTTAGCTTTATTTTGTCAATATGCATTATTTATCAATTGTGTTATTGATGGTCTATGGACTCAAGAAAACAAAGCAAAGTTTAAAGTACAAGTAAGGCCACCAAAGCCCGATGGACCCATAAATAATGGACCTTCAATCACGGTATGTGATTCCAGGTCTGCACAAAAGTACTTGTTTGCTGTTTTATTTTCTTGATGTGTCTCATATCATGTCGCTCTGGAGACAAAAGTGCTGAGGCTGTAAGTTGCTCAGAGGTGTAAGTAATGTAAAATCTATAGAGAAGAGCAAGACAGGAAAAGAGATCTCTGGACCCATACAGCTTTATTTCCTAATGATTCACTTTACTGGATATTAGCATTTTCAGGTAAGAAGAAGTGAAATAGTGAACTGCAGCTTCAGTTTAATTACATCTAATCGTTAAATAACCAACTCAATTTGACTAATTATCTGCTATTCAAAATGCTAATAGTTCTCAGCTCCCATTTCAAATCACCTGCAGATACCATGTATAACGAAGGAATGTATACAAAAAAATACAGATTTGTTATGACAGTGTGTGTATATTAGTGTATAAAATACACAACATGTGTATACAGTAACACAGTACTGAGTACTTTCTTACTTAGTACTTTCCATACTAAGGTGAGCTTCTTACATTATGGAATGTTCTCTTTGTATGTGCTTCTATTCCATTGCAGTGTTTCTCAACCAGGTTCTTTGGTACCCTTAGGTTCCTCCAGAGGTTGCTGGGGGCTCCTTGAGCTATGAGAAATTTGGGACTCTCAAGTCAGTGTACCTGACACCAGTGATCTACTTGACTATCTGTAAGAATGCTATTTTCCCAATAGCCAGCAATGTAAGAAGCATTCTTCCCACTGATTATCATGCCAATGTACTTTGAGCTGCGGATATAATAATTATAGCAGGGGTTTCCTAAAGACCAGAAAGTTACTGATTTAATAAAGCTCTCCAAGGCTGAGAGGATACACTTTCATCGGTTAAGCTGGGTGATCCAGCAAATCTTGATTGGATTTCTTAAAAGTTATTTGCTGTTTGCTAGCAAATGTTTTGAATCCTGGACCAAATCCATTCCATGTTTGCTAAATCACCCACATTCACTGATGAAAGTGTATCCCCTTAGTCTGTGTCCTGTTCAGAGCTGTAGATTAAAGAAAAACATACTTACATGCTTAAAGAAAACGTATGTTATGCAGAGTCTTCCTGGATTGTTTATATGGCATTTGGAAGCTTTTCAACTGCTCTGTGTACGTGAAAGGATAAGAGCTAAGAACAGTATACTTCAGGTTGGCACAAGCTCCTAGCAAAAAGTAAAATTAAATCAGTTTGTAAAAAAGGATTTTATTACTCTATGTGATTTTTATCATGCTTTACACATCTAACATTTATCATGGTTTACACCTCTAATATTTATCATGCTTTACACCTCCAGCTTCAGAAGCCTTGCATGATAATCAATCAAATGCTGCTTACAACTATATATATATATATATATATATATATATATATATATATATATTTTTTTTTTTTTTTCAGCTGCTGTTCTCATTATGTCTTTCAAACCAGTGAATTTCTCAATGTATCTAATTACCTGCCATAACCCCTGCCCTTCAGGTAATCCCCTTGCATTTCGAGCCTTTAGAGCACAAGAAGAAAAACAACATATACTGTAAATCTGCCAGGAGGGGTTTTGTAACAGGTACAATCTTGTACTTTTTTTCTAAGCAAATGCATGAACATGACAGAGTCAGTGCAGCATAATGCTAGAGGTCTATCGACCTGCACAGACAAGAAAAATGTACGGTGTGTGCTACTGGAGTGCCTGAAAATCATCTGACTCTGGTCAAACTGCTCCTAGAATTTCTTCACAATACCAAAGCATGCAAAACATTCATTCCAACCATTCAAAGCACCGAAGTGCATTATTTGAAGAAAACATACGTTTAAATATCAGTTCATGCAAACAAAATTGAGATTAAAAATGCATAAGAGAAGTTTAATCAGTCTGATGGTAAAACGCCCCTTATACATTAATCCATACTCAAGGGTATTGAAACCAGCAACTCAAATATTGTATATTCTTAAAACGAGTTTGGGTAAAACAAGTCTCTCACATCACCCTTCAAATAGTTACTGCATACACATCATGTATACGGATGAATCTATCAGGAGGTCACACGGAGCCCCCTTAATGTTTGATAGAAAGACGTACTTCCTCAGCATGCAGCGTCCATGTGTGAAGCCGGCTTGAGTATGGACTTGATTGGCTGTGAAATGTGTAAAAAATAGGGGGCTTCTGGTTACTATAAGTTTATTATAATTCTTAATATAATTGATAACACTGTTTTTAATTTATAAATCCAAAGAATACTTTTGTGTGGGGGTTCTTACAGTGCACAGCAATCATTACATAAATAAACCAATAAAAAGCATATAACTATTTATTTTTAAATTACATAAAAACGTGTTATTCTATTTAACACAGACCAACTAATCTTCATCTTAACAAATCACATAGATTTTATCTTTTAATGTGCATTTACAGATTATCCCTGGTCTTGGCGCGTTTCACTTTCAAGCTTCATCAGAAGAACACAGCAAAGGGATTTCTTTTATTATATTCTAAAAAATATATACAATTTATTTATGATAACTACATACAATATTATATTAAAATCCACATCTTTTTGAATACAGAGATGCCACTCATTTGCTTCACTCTTTTATGTGATTGAACACAAAGTGTAAAGCAAGGATGAGTCACTTTGGAAGGAAAGAATGTATATATCACACACACACTCTCTTAGCAATCCCCAAGGGGTGATAATTGTGAGAAAAGGTATATCACTTATCAGTACTCAATGCCATCTCTTTAAGATGCAAAATGTTTCTCTGCCAGATTTTATTAGTAAAGAAACTGCAGCATAAACTGCATCACCTAAAGAGGAATATACATTTATAT
Organism: Pyxicephalus adspersus; assembly: GCF_032062135.1. Lineage (NCBI taxonomy): Eukaryota > Metazoa > Chordata > Amphibia > Anura > Pyxicephalidae > Pyxicephalus > Pyxicephalus adspersus. The sequence continues at coordinate 130,363,814 of NC_092859.1, forward strand.
TACTCAATATGCATCCTATGTAAAACACACTAAATTCATGAAATATATTTACATTTATACAGATACTTTTTACCTAATGTGCTTTTTATATTGATTTGTTTATGTAATGATTGCTGTGTACCATAAAAATCCCCAAACAAAATTGTACTTTGGATTTATAAGTATAGAATTGTATACTGTATTGTAAAGTATCCTGAGGAGCATGGCTTTGGAGACTGTTGGGTCTGATTTTATAAAGGCTGGAGAGGATAAACGTTCATCAGTGAAGCTGGGTGATCCAGCAAACCTGGAATGGATTTCCTAAGTCATTTGCTATTTGTTAGCAAATGCTTTCAATCCTGGATCAGATTTGTTCCAGGTTTGCTGGATTACCCAGCTTCACTGATGAAAGTGTATCCTCTCCAGCCTTGGAAAGCTTTAATAAATCAGGCCCATTGATGGATGTACTTAGAACCATTTTGAAGCATTTATTTCATCTGTTATGCTATAAATATATTTGTATTTTAATATTTGTAAATAAATAGGTTATTTTGTATTGCAACATGTTTTAGTTGTTTTGATGTATAGTCAGGGATCCAAAAAACCCTAATAATTTCTAGTAACATTTGAATATGCTCAATATGAGTTTGGGTTGGACTCTGTTAGTATGCATACCTATCTAATGGCACTAATTGTCTATTCAAGTGATGGTATGAAAACACAACAGGATTACAGTTTGGGTTCCAAGTTTTGGAATTGGTTTAAAAATAACTACATGGAGAATTGCTAAAATTACAAAAGCTTGATCTGCTTTATATTAACAGTTGATGAACAATTTAAAACAGTTCTGTCTCTTACATGGGCAGATATGCACATAAATAAGCAGACATAGAACAGGAAAACCCATGTTTTAAAAAAAAATATTATGAGCTAACAGCTGTACAGTTTTTCAGCTCAGAATCTTCCAAATTAGAAATGCAAATTGCAGCTTCTCTTGCAAAGGAGTGGACATGACAATCCCTGGTAATACAAAGATATCTTCCTGATCGGCAAGGAACAATACTGCTACATCCCACTAATAGTAACAACAACCACAGAAAACATATAAGGAACTTAACCGCTCAGTTAAAATGAATCACTAAAAGATAAGTCTCCGTGGATAATAAAAACGTATCTTTTAATTATTATTTTTAATTTATTATTATATCCTGCCTTAAAAGTCCCCTATATGTTTTCTGGGGTTTTGTTAATCCCTGGTAATAGTTAGTTCAGGCATGGTATACTGAACTGTTCATTTTCCTATAAATTACACAGGCAAAAAAAAAAGAAATTTTGGCATTCCATGTGTCAGCAACTGCAAGCATAAAGGGATTACTGAGGAGCTCGGATATAGCCTAAACACAGCTAAATTCAGAATTGAAAAACATATCTAAGGGCTATTTTAAATACAAAAAGTTTTGACTATCCAGTCCTGAAATTTACACAGCCCTGAAAAAAAGGAGGGCCAAGTTTGTGACCTTTGCTGCAGTTAGGATTATGGAAAAACAGCATTTCACAGAATTAAATTTAGCACTCAAATTACATGAAATATAAAATAAAATCTCAATGTGGAAATAAATATTTCCCCAAATTCACAATCATTATTTCCCAAAACTGTCTCACGAAGGGAGACTCTATAATGGACTCTTTGTATGCACTAACCACCTTCTATAAAAGAAAAAAAAACATGCACGCCGGGGAAAATCCTGGCTGACAATAACACTACTGTCTACTGACAAATCAATGTGTAATGGGTTTTGACCAATTCTTTACTTACTGCTCTGCTCTGGTGACAAGGGTTGGTGTGACATAAGAGCAGTCAGTGCTTACTCAGGTGTTCCCCCCTCACATCATCAGAGGGGGTGACACCAATATGTCTAATCACTAGAGAGCCAATTTGGTGTTTCCCCAATGATGGTGTCACTCAGTGTGGTCCGCACCCCACACACCCAGCTAGAGATGCCACTGTCTAATGTTAGAAATGTATCCTACTATCTGTTTTTAGGAAGGGTCCAGCGTCAGGAATATTAGGCATAAGGAATGATATTTATTTATGTATCACATTGTATTTAAAAAAGCAGTTGTGGACTAATGTGCCCCTTCCTCAATATATATACGCAGAAATAATCATATACAGGATGTGCATGAAGCATAGCCTGTATACCAGCTCTCCCTGGTAATTCTACTGTACATGACATTATAAAAGGACATACTTAAGATTACATTGATATTTGCAATTTTATTTAATCCATATTGTGCTTTTATATGTGCTGTTTTCAGCTTTACATTGCAAAACCTGTGCAACTAGTACAAGCACATGCTTCCTTGCTATTGACATATTAACATTATTTACAAAACCAAATGCAATTAACCTAATTTCAATTGATTTATGACTATATATTGTGTTTGTTTTTTTATTAATTTTTACATAATTTATGTTTTCACAATGTGTTGTGTTTTTTCTTTTTTATTACAGTATTTATATTGTCACATATATTTATTTAACTACTTAGGTATTTTTATACAGACCACGTGCTTATGACATAGGAAGCTTTGAGAACACAGGGACAGATGTGTCTTACCACTGCCAAATTCTAAAACCAAGAACAAATGGGAAGTGGCATTTAAGTCACATAAAGTTCATTTGGCAGCTTCTACAATATGCCATGCAACAAAAGCTCCACTCACCAGGTGTCTTGTGTACAATATTTACCTAGGATGATTATGGTTTATTCTCTAATTTTCTGTATATTACCTTTCCATTACCGTGTTGATCTCCACTCTTTGTGTGTTTTTTCCAGAATTCTCCTGGGACTGAAGTGTAAAGTAATAATTAGAGTAAAGTGAGATGTAAGGAGGGCTTTGGGAGGAATGTGGAACAGACAAACAGCTATTTGTAAAATATTACCACTTTGGAGTCTCAGTTTAGCCAGATGTTACTGGCACATGGTAAAACCTAGTGTTGTGGGAAAATATACCCTTTGATTACAATTTCTTTTACTGAATGTTTAAATTACAGTCTTGGCACAAATCAATAAAAGACCTCCAGCTAAGGCCAGATTTACAACCCCAGCTGCCGGGGTCGATTTCAGTCTCAATTTCTGGTTCATACAACATACATAAAGTGTGTGTCAGGACAAAAAGACATGCAATATGCTTCCTAATGTTTTATCCCTTTAAAGACCCTGAAAGTGCAGAAAAATAACCACTGATTTGCAAAAATGAACCCAGCTCCTTATTGCTGTTGTGGGCAGACAATACAAAGTTTTTTCTGGATTGAGTGGTGCTAGTCCTGCACTGTTGTCTTTTACTAAACCTTTTCTAAAGTATTTTTGCTAGACTTCCCATCTCCATAGTCCATAGCTGTGTAACTAAATGACTCATAGATCACAATACTCAATCATAGTCATATGTCATTAACAGGCCAATTGGGGGAGAAGGCAATCAACCTACCAGTAGGTTTTTGTGACAAAATAGAACATCCAGAAAAGTCCCGTATGGATCCATCCTCCATGCAGATAGTGTCCAGGGTAAGATTTAAAGCAGAACTAAACTCATGCGACTCACCTAGCTATATTCCATCCACCGCCATCTTCCTTCTTTTCTTCCTCCCATCTTCACTGGCCATGCCAGAATGACGTCACTCTTGCCCCCACAAGGGGAAGCCGGGATTGCCAGGTTGGCACATGTGCTCAGCTTTGTCACCAGAAACCCCGAGCAATCAGGCAGTTAGGACACATTATTGCAGAAGGGAGATTACCTGTTCCTTTCTGCAATAATGGCCTGCCTGATCAAGCATTTGTAAAAGTAGAACTACAGAGGCAGAGTTCTAGCCATGAGCCACCATGACGCCCAAACAAAGGCAGTGATTATTCTGTAATCCCAAAATAAATATACCAGAAGGGCTAATTAGACTCTTCAAGATAAAACAAGGCAGCTCTTTAACCATTGCTTTCAATTTTTGGCTAGTCCATTGAATAAAGAGATAAATATTATAAGCACAGCAAAGCAAAACAAGGCATTAAAAGACTTGAGAGTTTTTGTGATCTGCAGTAAAACTTGCCATCAGCTCCATTACACCTTAGTACACCTGGCTAATGGAAGGCAAACTTTTGAGCAAGATCACTTGCCCTTTCTTCAAGGAGTTGGTGAGGCCTGATAACTTTGGCTGAAAGGAATGTCATATATATATATATATATATATATATATATATATATATATATATATTAAAAGGTTGTTTTCTGTAGTATCAGGTTGCACTAAAATATATCAATAAAGCAGTTTTATTTGCCATGCACCCTTCCTGGTGTGGGTACAATGAACTCCCGCATGGAAATTATGTCACCCCGGCTCATTTAATCAAGATAGCCACGGATTGTTGCTGGGCTAAAGAAAAAAACAGTGGCAGCGCCCAGTGAGGGAGTGCAGAAAGGTGAGTGCCACACGGGTTATTTCTGCTTTAAAGAAACAAGTAGAAAATATGTATTGTATTGTAATGTATGTATTTGCAGTTGTATTAAAAATATTAATTGATTATTATTACACTTTATTTTATAACTAATTATTACTGTTATTTTTAGGAAAATATTGTTTACATTTCACCCATTTGTAAAGCATTTTTAATATGTTTTAAGGCCTCAACTAACACCAATGATCATTGTCCTCCATGTAACGAAAACCACATGCATATGATAGAATTGCCCATACCTGCTCTGGTAGCCTTTTCAGAAACACATTTGCTGGCAGAATTCAGTTAAGAAAGTTGGAGATACAATTTTGTATCTAAGATAAATTTATTAAAATACAATATTCTGCCTAACTCAGGACAGTAGAGTTGAAGAAGAAAGATGTTATCGGCGTATGATGGAAAACCTGTCACAAAAGATATTGCACTCCCAAAAATCTTTTCTTCAATTCTGCTTGATTAAAAATCTGTACATCTCTCAGGGGAGCTTACAGAGTAAAAAAAAAAAGTTTGACACAAAGGTATTGCAAGATTTTGCTTGTTCATAGCCAGAGGTCATGCAGAAAGAATCTACAACAAATGCTTCACTACTAATGATAATAGCTCCCTGTGACCTGTGAAGTTTGTTGACAAACAAAAAAAAATAGCTTAAGGAAATGTTCATTGGTCTTTTACAAAAGAAGAATATGTAGGACTATTTGAGGACATTTATAGGAAGAAAAAAACAATCAATCTAAAATATATTTACATGACAAGACAAATGACAAAGTGGAGACATGGTTGTAAATGGGAACTGTTGTTTTTTTAATGTTTCTTAGCTAACACATGAAATAGAAAAACCTTAAAGAACTTTTATAAAACAAAAAAAAAAACTTACTATTACTTTTGCAGAGCTCTTGATCCCTCTGTAATCTAAGTCCAACAGGTTCATGCTGTCCGGGCTTCTGTCTTCTTTCAGTGTTGTTGGACAGGACAACGGACGTGGCCATCTTCTTTTCGGCTTCTGCTCACATCACCCATTCTCGCACTGAGCAGGTGCAAGTTTGGCTGATTTGTCTTCCTGAAAATGTGAAAAAAACAGGCCAATCTTACTGTGCATGTTTTGTTTTTCTTACATTCCAGAAAAGCCACTTTCTGATACATACCCAATCTCACACAAAAGGAGCAGCCCAATGCCTCCTGGCATATGTGATGTATGTACCCCAGTAGGCCGCAGTTACCCCTTCAGCAATGGCAGCAATCTCCAGTCTTTCTCCAGCAATCTCCAGTCTTCAGCCTTTACCGCACCAGCAAGGGGTTCCCCCTTCAGTCTTTACCACATCAGCAATTTAAAAAACAATTAAAAACACACATTTTTCTTTAATTATATAAAGGGGTTAGCCACCTTTTTATATAATGTTAAAATGTGATAGGTCCGCTTTAAAAGAACTATTGTGGTTGTGATAAAATCACATTCGCTGACAATGAAATGCTCATTTATTGCTGAAAAATAATGATTACTTTTATGGTTGTTTACTAGATAGCATGCATGGTAGGAAACCTGAGCCTGTTGTTTCACTGTACTAAAATGTAAAGTTTGCAATTATTTAAGTACATTGGGGAAAACTTTTTGAACCTCTAATGTGATCATAATGATAGCAGACCCCATGATTGGTAAAGAAAGACCATGGATGCCTAGACTGAGCCATGGATAAAATACATTTCTATTCATGGCAGAAAAGAGATTCTATTACTTTTTTATTTAAAACAGTATTGTGATTTGATAAAGCTGACATGAGTGTTTAATAGTATAACATTTGTGTTGTGAATTTAAAAGCACTTTAATTTAGTCCCATGCCATCTACATGATGATGCCATGTCCCTGTTGCCCATCATGGCTACCACATTACAGTGTTTGCAGGCCTCAGCTTCCAAATGCTTCACATTTTGTACTATGCCACCTAAACCTAAGCCAGTGGTTTTGAGTACAAAAGCAGAGGAGTAAATATCCCAGGATATCCCGTGCATGAAGCAATATCCCGTGCATGAAGCAACTACTTGAAAACGGTCAAAATAGACTTTTAATTTTTCCAGACGCCCAGTGGTTGGTTGAAAGAAAGTGAGCGCTAATGATGTCCCTGTAAACTTAGCCTAACAATGGCAGTCTACATATTTCTCAGTGCATGCTACACTCTTCAGCTCAGTAACAGCCACCACAATTTACATATTTGTACCATTGCTCCTGACAGCTTTGTTGAGTGCTGGGTACACATATATAGATGATGTTAAATAGGGTTTAAATGAAACCTATGATAACTGTGCTTAATATGAGGCTTCCCATCCCAGCTTCTTGTCATATCTACTTGTATTGATCTGTGCTCAGGACCTTCCATATAAATACTTAATATACTCCCCACAGTATAATTCAAGATGCTTCAAATCACATGTATTGTTTGAAAACTAGGCAAAGGTAAGTAATTGTCCTCTGTCCTCCTCCCCTTATTTCTTGTAAATGGCTCCATGCTGTGTACTTCAGTATCTATACAATGGTGCTTACAATAACACTTCATGGTGTGTGCAGAGTGGTGTTCATTGAAAATAATTGCTTCCTTCACTGGGCACTATATATAGCATAGGCAGTATACAATGACTGCTACTTGTAGCTTCTTTGTATTAAACCACATGTGCAAGAGTTAAAAAAAGAAAAATGTGATTCAGTCCTTATTATGCTAAGATATTAAATTATCCACAACCTGATTCATTATAACTTGATATATTCTAACAACCAAGTTGTATATAGTCTTCATGTCAAACAATATTTCACATGCATATTGGAAAATTCGAATGCCCATGAACACTAACAGTGATGTTAAAATAAGTTCATAAAATATACAGAATTAGAAATATTAGAAATTATCATGCTAATAAACTATTGGCTTAGGGTGGCCATACCATGGCAAGTGATTTGACAGAATGGAGAATCATTTGTGACAATCTGCCACATAGAGGTTAACAACAGAGCAATTACAAGCCATTCAAACATCGGAAGAGCTGGTGACTGCAAGCTCAGATTTTCTAATATGTTGGTGAATTTCTGGGAATGATAGTTTTCCATAGAAATGATTCTTTCACCACATGTGAATCACATCTGTTTGGGGAAATAAAGGACTGTAATGCAAGCGAGAACAGGCAGATGGCTCAGCACCTGTCATTCTCATATAGAGATGTGTCTGGTAATGGCACTCTTAGAGGAGAGGGCTGGGCAGGCTGGGGCTTGTGATCTTTTGTAATCTTTAGAGCCCTCTAATCCTGTAAAAAAATATACAGTTTAGTCATCAAAACTACAGCTTTTTTGTGCTATCTTTGTTATGTTTATGCTCTATAATGTCTGAGCCATGCTCAATAACATACAAGATCACATAGAGCAATAACATCACTAGCTCCCGCTCCTCGCCAACATCAAGAACCAGTCAGGTCTAACTACAACAACAAAAGAGTAAAAAAATATCATTATTTGCATTAATTTTGGGATGCAAAATTAATTTGTGTGTGATCATTTGATCCTTAGTCTAACTGCAATGGTCTGGGTCCACATGCTGCGATCACCCATGCTGTCCAGAAATGGGAAGAACAAGCAGATGGCCAACTCTGCAACTACCTGTATCATTGCATCTGAATCTTTTCCTAGATTTTTTTAATAAAGTAAAATGTTTCCTTTTAAGAAGTAAATACACAATTTGGCCACAAAAGTCACAAATTCTTATGATTCATTTGACCACTTTTAGCTTTGATCACAGAGTGCATTCATGGTGGTATCATTTCAATAAGCCTAAACAACATCACAGCAATTATTTGCATCCAGAGTAGTTTGCCAAAATATTTTATATTAATAAGAGAGTTTAACCATTGTGTAAAGTATTTTTCAGCACATTCCATTCTCAATGGAGTTAAGGCTTGAGGAGGCCAATCCATGTGTGGTATTTCAGACCCCCACAACCACTCTTTCAAAATTTGAGACATTCTGGCATTGTCATATCCCAATATGCCCATGCGAAAAAGGCAGAATAATCTATTATTGGAAACACTGGGCCATTCAGTACATTCAGGCAGACCTCATTCTTTTGGGCACATAGGGCCTGGGTAATCCAACAAACATGATTTGTACTTCTTCAAAAATCATCTGCTATTATTATTATTATTATTATTATTATTATTAATAATAATAAACAGGATTTATATAGCGCCAACATATTACACAGCGCTGTACATTAAATAGGGATTGCAAATGACAGACTAATACAGTCATTTGCAATCCCTATTTAATGTACAGCGCTGCGTAATATGTTGGCGCTATATAAATCCTGTTTAATAATAATAATAATAATAATAAAAGTTTTAAACAATCTCTTTTTTTGAGATTGTAACTTCTTCGGGGCAGGATCCTCTCCTCCTTCTGTGTCACTGTCTGTGTCAGTCTGTCATTTGCAACTCCTATTTAATGTACAGTATTGCATAAAAAGTTGGTGCTATATAAATCCTGTTTATTAATAATTAGGTGTCAAACACAGAAAATGAACTTCCAATCTTAGTGAGCAGCACGGTGGCTCAGAGGTTAGCACTCTGTCGTTTGCAGTGCTAGGTCCCAGGTTTGAATCTTGGCCAGGACATTATCTGAATGAAGTTTTCAGGTTCTCCCTGTGATTTTGTGGGTTTCCTCCAGGTACTCTGGTTTTCACCCACATTCCAAAAACATGCAGTTAGGTTAATTGGCTTCCTCTAAATTGACTTTGGACTGTGATAATTACATATCACTATGGTAGGGACATTAGATTGTGAGCTCATTTATGGGACAGCTAGTGACATGACTATGGACTTTATAAAGCACTGAGTAATATGTTGGTGCTTTATATATATATATATATATATATATATATATATATATGTTGCTAATAATAAAAATACTGGGTCATACATCTTCACAGCCAGTAATGTTGTATACCTTGTAGTCTCAATGCAACCAAGACTCCTTTATTGAAGAACCAGGACCAAAGTTAGTGACAAGAATGAATCTACACAGACACATGAGAAAGAAAGATAGAATTTCTTCTAAGGCTATGCACACACATCAGATGATTGTTGTCCGATAATGGGCTCAGGGATCATATCAGAGGAGAATCTGGCACGTACACAGGGCTTGTAATCCAAGGTCCAGAGGACCGTCCTGATGGATCCAAGGAAGATGGATGAGGTACGATCGTAATAAATGTACATCGCTCGTTCATGCATCGTGCAGTCTTTTGACAATTATTGCACATGTGTACCCAGCCTAATAGATCTAACCAAGATCAGATGCCAAATCTCGAATACAGTATAGTGTTTAATAATTTGTAAATAAACATTGGAGGTTTTACCTAACATAGTTTAAGCCAGTAATTTCCTACTGTTCATTTCTGTGGTTCCTTTGAGTCTTTAAAGACTGATTTTCTTTTTCTGTCTCTGTTTTTCAATTTTTTACACCGACAAACCATAAAGGAACATGATTTCTGCACAACTGTGGGACATCATTTCTCATAACTAGACCAGTATAGGAAGCAAAGAAAACTTTAAAAATACTTAGGAGAGGAAAACCTTTAAATTATGAATGGTAATGCTGTTTGACACAAGAGATAAGAGGCTGAATGTGGACAGTCAGCTTTATAAATCACTCCCAAATAGTTTTATGACCATTCTCACCTCTGTGACTCTTTTTTCCACCCACCCATCATACCAGAGCCCACTTCATTGCCCCTTATCTGATTAACTTTCTCCATTCTTTTATCTTATGGTATTTTGTTTTGGGCTTTTTTTTAGAGATTGTTGTCTTTACAGATCTTTTAGCATTCTGCTAAATCTTTGTGTGTCAGTACTGCCTGGACTAGAGAGGACCTAGGGGTGACCCATAAAAGCTTGTCCTGAAAATTCAACTAGTGCAGTTAGTACAAATAAAAAAAAAGTTTCACAGGCAGTACTTAACTCTGTTTTTATATTTAAAGTAAACACGGCTTAGTAAATGAACAGTCTCCACTCCTTTATTAAATATTTTGGGAGCATATACAGTTCACATTATTGTATTTTAACCTTGTATTTAGCTTTTTTTGGCTAGAGTTTAGTTAAATATTGCTATAAAAGCTTATAATTTGCACAATACCATTTACTTTCTTGTTGTAACACATTATTCCCTAGGTGTTAATCTTATTATTTTACATAGAATACCTACTTTTAATAGCAACCTACCTGTATTTGTTGCCATTGAATGTTTTGCCATCAGTGTAGGGGAAACTGTAGTATCTGTCTCTACCCATCAAGACCAGTTATTAGGTCAATAACATTGTTAGGCTTTGCTGGCTAGAATACACACACGGTAAAATAAAGTTATAAATGGGAAAATAGTTTGATGATTTGTGCTGATTGATGCACTTGTAGGAACTGAAGCCATAGGACATATGGAAAGCTGCCTTGTTCTTGTGTTGGGCAGTGTTGGTGCCCAACACAATCCAACTCTACTGCTGTGAACAAGAGCTTAGGACATAAACATTGACATAAACATAATATAAATATGCATACCAGCTCACTCAAAACTTGTCTATCTTTTGAGTCTTTGAATTGTTTTTCTCTTTTTTATTCATCATAACATCACATAGTGGCTAAGCTTAATAAGAAATCATAGATAAGGGACATTGGTAAAAATAAAAACATGCATAAACTTACACAATAATATTTGCTAATTATGGCTGGAGATTAGAAAAGCAGCCATTTCAATGCAGAACACATTCCATTTTCTGTGTGACACCCCAGTGCCTATTCCATACTTCACTACCCGGAGAGGTAGTTGCACAACTCAAACCAAAAGAATAGAATCAAAATTTAGTTTGGCTGCATCTTCAAGCAAAACTTTAAAAAGATTATAAATAACTTTTGTCATGTAACTATTCTGTGGAAAAATGTTCTGAACTGGGCCTCAGCCATCGGCTGCAACAGTCGTTGGTGTGACAGTAAGGATCTGTGTCCTCTCTCCTGCCATGTCATTTGGCCAATCTTATAAGCTGTCTTATATTATTGAGTGAATGAAATGACAGGGAAGAGAACAAAGATCCTTCCTGTCACAGTGAAGATTGCAGCTGACAAGAATGGCTGAGACCCGCACAGCCCGGTAATAATCCACGGCCCGGTGGTTAAAGATCTCTGTTCTGGAAGACAGAAGCAAAATATCGACAGAAATTCTAAAAAATCTGAAACATTGACATGGGTCCTAGTAGACTAAAATTAATAACTGATGAAGGTTCTAAAAGAAATGCAATATTAAAAAAAAGGTTGGAGATAAACAAGGTACGAAACAGAAGTGAAACATTGGCGAATGATCTAGTAAACAGAATGAAATACCAAACAAAGGTTTTCGCATGACTTTAGTAAAACACTGACATCCTTTTTAATAGAGAAGTTTTAACCAACAATGATTTTTCAATTTGAAAATATTTTACTATCCCAGGTGGGGGGGACCAAATTATTAGGACACACTTGCACCAATCTGTCAACTGAGTAGTACAAGTACAATGACAATGGCAGCTGAGGATGGAGATATTTTTGTTCACCCGATATTCTTAGGGAGACATCTGCCCCACCTAAGGCCAGCTTTACAATTTAAAATCTAGTCATTTATAGACAGCAAAAAAGTAAAAGTATCAAGTGGGTAATTTGGTAAGCCAATAAATACCACATACTTGAAAATTACTTTTGGCTGGGATGACTTTAACTTTGTAGGGAACAGAAAGAAACATTATGCTAGTTAGGATCTTTTATACTGACCCACATGTAGTTATGTGATAGTTTACCAGAGCTCACAAAGTTCACACATCCATGTATTACAAATGCTGAATCATTTTTCAATAGCTCACTATCTTTGCTTAGACTCTCCGTACGAGAGACCTAGCTTCACTGCTGAGTACATCCATCCTTTCTGCCTATTGCATTATGAACCATTAATTCCTGAAAGCATCGCCATTTGCTGGTGACTGCATTCTGATGTGTAAGTCTTAATCAATATTCAGCAGGACAAAATGTGCAATAAACTAAAGCTAAATTGGATGAATGTTCCAAGGCTGCAAATGTATCATTGCTGATCATTCATGATGAGTCAATGCATGCTGGAAATGCGGTGGTATTATTATTAAACCATATTCCTATAGTGAATATAATTACAACAAGAAAGCTTTAAAGTATCCCTTTTAAAAATAATTCTGCAGCATTATCTATTCTGGTTTGTTGTTTAGTGAATCTAATGCTGACCATATGATACATGATTTTCCCATAGGTTATCTAGAATAGTCCACAAGCATGAGAAAGCCACTAAAAAATGTAATGCTAATAAAAATAATATTAGAGAAAAGTTAAAATATAAAACCCTGGAGGATTTTTGGAATGTCCTACAATTTTTGCAGCTCTGTGGCATTATTAGTGTTGGCAGTATTGTCCATATATGATTAATGCCCAGATATTCATCACTATATTTGTATTACCAGTTGGCAATTCCAAGCAATATACATATCTGTAGGATGTACCTGTTTTTGTCTGTATAGAAGATTTCTGGCAAAAGTGGATGGAACACCTGGTCTCCTTATGCCTGGGTGCCTAAGTCAGCTGCTGATGTGGCAAATTTAAAGATAGGAAAATCTCTCAGCACAGGAGAACTCCTCTCATGACAAGTTTTTCTTGGTACCAATTTATCTGATTTTCAATAAATTGTGTAGTGCTAAGTTATACAACTGCAGTCTTGGATGGCCATGATTCGCCCAATTTTTAGCATTTCTTTAACAGAAGTAAATTTAGTAAGGTGTCGCTTAAAAAAGTTCAGAAAATGACTGGTTATGTAAAACTTCTGGCCAGTCTGTAACTCTCAAAGACTTCAGTAGTACATCACTGGTAAAGTGCATGGAAAGTTAAAGGCGATACAGAAAATGTGAGCAAAAGCTTCTATAATTGCAAAAATGAGTAAGCATGCTTTAAATAATTCCAAGCTCTTTTGATACTCACATGGGCTTATTATCACTTAAATGGAGCACATATAATGCTGAAAATGGATTTATATTTTATTGGTATAGTGCCATGTTTTAAATGCACGCATTGTAAGCAGCACAAAATATAACACAATACAAAAGGTACAAGGACTGCTTTTCCCAGGCTGTGGGTGGACAGATCTATCACTAGACATTCAGAATAGTGGGGTATCCACATTCTTGCTCCACCAAAACATTGGTAAGGAGTTGCTTTCTCCCAGACCCAGCCCATGGTACCTCTATGCATATATGCATGAAAGGTTTTCTCCTATTTCCTTTGAGACAAAAATAGAAAACAAATGCACTAAATAATCACAGAAACTGTAAAAGTATTACTGCTCTCACCACACTTACCCCCCACATAGACCAGCAATGCCTAAACATTTAATTCCATACGGCCACCAAAATGTTACTTTCTGCTTCTTTTTTAAAACTGTTGTGGTAATCAGCAGAGATCTGCCAGTGATGGTCATAAAAATCTGTGAGATTTATTGTATAACAATAAGTGTGGGAAATCGAATAGCACTGGGATTACCGAAGGATGATAGGAGTTTGATTGGAAAGAGGATTGACCTCGACTGATAGGGTTTTAATGGTGTGAGCTTTGATTAAGTCTACCTTTTTCCCTAAGTCTGTTTTTACAGTCCTGTGTCGTTTGCCAAAAGGATAAATGGGAATTCCTTTTGAGTGGCTGCCGCTTCCATATTCTTTAGGAAAGATCTTTTTTGTCTGCCACGGCTTCCTCAGTTCTCCTCATACAATTCAATGAGCTGTATAGGGCTTTCAGAGTTCTCAGTGTAGAGCTTTTAGAGCTAAAGAAATTACTAAATCATGTCAAGGCGCCTTGGACTCAGACTGCCCCAGTATCTGAGCTAAAGGCAGCACCCATCTATTGTTCAGTAATTGAGCTCTAAAAGCACAAAGCAATATGACTTATCTCCAGAGTTGACTCATGGGCTGAACAAAAGCCGTGAATTCTGGTGCCACAGAACTTTTTCAATCAGAGAAACATCACTTACCATTCAAATCCAATGCACATATCTATTATACTAGGCTAGCTATCTCTATTCTAGAATGGCAACATAGATGTAAAAAATCATTTCTTCTATAAATTTAGGTGATGTATAAATATATATTCTCAACGTGATTACACAATAATGTTTTAAACGAATGTAGAAATCCTGTATAAAACAAAATCTGGTGGTGATATGATTGTTCCGCACATAATAAAAAACTTAATGACTGGTAATTTTTTGGCTGACTTCCATATTGTTGCAGTTCATTTTAGCAAAAATCTCCTGTAAGGTCATATGTGCATTTAATGTACTTTAGTCGTGGTATTTGCTTGTGAATATTGCATCTCCTTTTGTGCTGCTGCTACAAGGGGTTTGCTTTAATTATTATGGTTTTGATGTTGACTTTAGACTCGAGATTTAGGTCTGTTACACAAGAGAAGAACTGCTGCCAATTTTGCATCATCCAACTAGTTCAATAAACTTACTGATCAGTAATCACTTGGTTGTCAGTCCCAAAGCAAAGCATACTTGTGTACAATATTTGGCCCTTATAATCATTGTGGGTGAAGATGGGGTGAACCCCAGGACCAGAAGTCCCAGAAAACTCCAAAAGATTGGTGAATTTTGATTAATATTTACAACGCATCTGATCAGTCTATGTCTGATCGAGGACCAAAAAGATCAGTAGCTTCAGTTTCTTGTTGATTTCCTTTAGATCATATTATCAAATCAGGAAATGGATTGGAGGTGAAAATGAGCCTAGGCCATATGTTGTTGAACAGCAAAATGTTCACACTGAGCAGTAAGGACGGCAATAAAGATTTTAGTGAGAGCCTTTTTGTCATAGAGCTTGTACAAACAGACTGTCTATCTTATCTCTTCGCCAGCTCTGAGGTCGAAGATGTCATTCCTGCCAGGGGAATTAGAAGTTGGAAACCACAATCAAATCCAGCTGTACAGGTCAGTAAAATAAAAATTATGTGTCGACAGATCAGGATGTGATACTCTATCCCATATGCTGGACCATCTTGGCAAGCTCTGTGGTCAACCTGAATTCTTTGTTAGTATTTAACAAGTACTAATAGCATTTGATACTTTATAATGAAAAGGTCATTTGCAGAATATGGTTTAGTATAAGGCTACATACACATGTTCAATGGTTCTTGTCTGACAATCAACTCACGGCTGATATCGGACGATATTTACGTGTGTGCAGTGCTTGTGGTCCATCGTCCCAACGACCGCCCTAGCGGATCCACGGACAAACGTCGAGGAGTGATTGTAATGAAAGTGAAGGGGAGAGAGTGAAGCGGGGTGCCGCTCCATCGTTCTCACTCTCCCCTCTCCAAACAGCAGAACAGTGCAGTATGTACAGTGCTTGTTCATGGATCGTGCAGTCGTTTTTCGTTGGTAAGGATCGTGAAAGATCCTTTCCAATAACATTTATTGCACGTGTGTACTTAAATCACCCCCTTAGTCTGTAAACAGAAGCATAAACCTGGGAATTCAATATGATTTGGAAGTCTTAGGTTGGAAGTCACTATTACAGAAAATATACAACTCAGTAAACATAGTGCTTAGTGAATGTCTAGGAAAACCACAGTTTACAAGAAAGATTAGCATATTATTCAAATATTTATAGAGACCATAGATGATTATATGTCTCCATGTGAAAGCTGTCAGGGTGCCCGAACCATATATTATCTGGCAAAGTCTGACAGAGAGAAATAATGCAAGACACACTATACTTAGCTTTCCCAATAGAAAGCTAAAAGATTTGGCTTATAATTGGCATAATCCTAAATGAAGGTCACACATTTCTAATTATTTCAATCCATGATCACATTTTGGAGCATAGCCTGCTATTTTTTACCCTGTGTCTACTCACTGTAATGATGCACTACCATATAAGACATATAAACATATACAATTATAACTGAAAACGTTCACACAAATTATGAATGTTGCAACTGCACAAAAATTAACTTCTGCTTTTTGGTCTGATAAGTTGCTGATATTGTAAAGCAGTCTTGTTAAGCAAACCGATTACTTTCCCAGAATGGAACGGCATACTTTAGGGTAGTTTCAGACCTGTGGTGAGACACAGCATTTTGCTGTGGGCTCAACCGCATTCACTTGAATGGGCGAGGCTGGAAACCATTTATAGCACACGGCAGTGGCAGATATGTGATGCAGTTCCCTTGGCCGCTTGGTTGTCCAAAGTTCTGTGCTGCAGGTGTGAAAAAGCCCTTATTCCCTGGGATACTGTATGAAGTTAAAAAACCAAAATTGTATACAAGCCTATTATGTTTTTATTATTTTTACATTTTTCAATAAAAATGCAAAGCCAAAAATGCGTTTGCTTTATTATTTTTTTTTAGCACTCTCTTGCTGACAATGGGTATAAAAAATCTGACTATGTTGTCAGACATTATTGCCTTTCACTGACTCTAGTGAGAAAAAATGGATCTTGTCCTTGGGAAGAGCCCTGACTCAAGAGATTCAAGGAGAGGTAATGGTGTCAGAACCGCCACAGCTCTCTACTTTTACTTTGAATACTGGATGTCAAGATGTAGCTGGAAAGACCAGAGCTCAGCATTGTGCTTATGATGTAAATTCTGCCCTGCTTTATTTCATGTTGAACCCATTGACAGAGGTGACGCATTAAGAGAGAATATAAGTGCATTCTTCATGTGTCACTACATGAGATACAATATACAAAATGCTTCGAAGCTACTATTTTATTTTCAGCATTTATCTTATGACCATGATTATTCCACTGGTACATGTACAGTTAAAGAATGAATTCCCTTGGCTAAGGAAAGAAGGGAATGATTCCTCAACAAATGCAAGGATTTCTCAACATGTTGCAAAATCTGACAGTTCTAACAAGCTTATCAATGGCAAGTTAATCCCTATATGACCTCATTATCATAAGTAATGCAACCGCATGTATGGGTAGCCTTGATATTGTTGCCTGCACCAGAATGTATTTAGCTTTCATTTATTAAAAAGAGAAAATTACTGTCACTGATTCTCTAGTTGTAGTCCATGTGTTTCGATCCTCTAGCTTCTTTATTCCAAATACGAAAAATCCTCAGCACCATCTGCTGAGTTCATCAGACATTTTTACTGTTTACTTTCAGACAATACGCCAGATTTCTTAACCTTAGTGGGGCGATATCGGTTTATGGTTCATTTTGAAAATCTATTTGATTATGCACTGCTATTATCCTCCTAAGAAGTGTGCTGTCTCTGCATTTTTTTTAATTTTTATACACTTAGAAGATAAAACAGTCATCCATCATGACTCATGTCCTTTGTGTCCCCCCAGCTTTTGTTCATTTGCCGCTGCCTGGGTTTTATTTCATCTCTTCTATGCCTTCTCTGTTTTCATAGATCATTTTAAAGACTCCATCTACTTGAGAGCCTTTCGGATCTGAAAGTTTTCCTCGCTTCTGCTTTATAGATGCCTAGACGCCCCTTTTATATACTTATCTCTTTCTTGTGTTGTCAATTTGTTTTATCTATACTGCTATATGATGGGAGCAAAATACATAAAAGATGAGGGTTAGAAAGATAAGGAGCCAGGAAGAAGTGCCAATCAAACGATGAACGTAAGCTTTAAAATATTGCAGCATGCCCATTCACTGAAATGACTGGCAAAGCATCATACATGATATGAATACTTCGGAAGTCAAATGGTCCAAGCTAAAGGTCAGGCTGAGGAAAATTCGGTTGCATCAAGCAGTTATTGGACACAGGCCACTTGTGTGTTTGCACATGTGGTTATTTTCTTCAAGATGTGAAATGAAATCATTAGGTAGGGGCAGAAATATTTGTGAGCTCTAGGAAACACAAAGCCTGATGGGAATGCAGTTGAAATGACCATATCCAGCTTATCGGATGAAACAATCTCTACAATTCCTAATGCAGGCACACTGGGAGATCTTCTAAGACAAAGATTAAAGTCTATTCACAGACATTCCTGTCTATCAAAGTAGCACATTCACAAGTGATACAATTTAAAGGGTTTATTGATCACAGTGCTATGTCTTTGCAAAGCAACACTAGGCATAAAAAACACAGATTGATCCAATATTAGACAGCCAGCAAAGGCTACAATATAAAGACAGGAAGAAATTCTCAGAACCATTGACTTCTACCAGCAAAATAATTTGTAGTTGTTTGCAGGGAACATTTTAACAATAGGGGACTTTATAAGCTACCCACATGTGTACATATTGGCCATTACTAGCATCCATGATGTTCCAAAACAGCTCATATTTTGAGAAAAGTGGTGGTGGAATAGTAGCACAGGTAGCCAACAACTTTTGGAAAGTAATACAAGCACAGCTTTGCAGCTACCCCAGATTTGTTTCCACAGACACTTCTACTTACCTTCATTTTATTGTTAAGTTAAATTTTAAATGCGCTACAGTTCAAATATTCTCCATCCATGGGATATGGGCAGATTTTTTATTTCCAATATATTTTCTTGAATGATCGAATAGGAAGAGAATTCAAAGCAAAATATATTTTCAAACAAAAATCTTGAATGAAAATACACATTTTAAAACAGGGAATCTGACATTTCTTGGTGGGAATCAATAATTGCCTTGAAACACAGTGTTTTGGAACTAACAAACATTCAATTATTGATTGGTAAATCAATTATATTGACCAATCAGTCAAGCACAAAAAATTACAGTAGATATGCATGAGTATTCCCAGCCTGAGTCATATACGGCAGAGCTCCAAAAAGGAGGCAAGTGCACATATTATGCAGGGGGCAATATTAGAAAATTGTCCTAAAACAACTGCATAGAGGTGCCTGTGTTATCGTTACTGTCAATTTGTCTATAGCAGGGAGTCTGAAATGTAAATTACAGACACTTATCCTGATGATATCCTGACCTTTAAAACAGTTTTCTATCCATAGTCAAAACAAAAACATAACGTGCGTAAACCCAGTCCGGGGATTATAGAATTCAGGTTTAACAATATATGTATAGCTAATGCATAAAATAATAAACAATATATATATGGCATGTTATGAGATTAAGATAATACCAGGATTGCCAGGATAAATTTAGATAAGCCAACAGATGTAGACAGTGTCAGATATTGTGCTATCTGGATATATTTAAGGATCTCCTTAAATCTGTAACATCAACAGATGGTACAAGTTTAGGACTGTGAGTTGTAGTATAGATATAGAAATGTATCCAATGTAGTGAATGCGCTCAAATGTATAGATGGTAATGCAACTAACAGACTTTAAAATATCCTAATCCTACTATTAGGATAAGTCTATCTACACAAAAGAACAAGCATTGTATGTTTTGCAGCTCAGCAGTCCTTGGATGTGGTTGCTGCATTTGTTGTACAAGGCTTTTTTCTCCTAATTTTCTGCAGTTCCTGTACTGGGGTGACTACATATAACTGGTGCCGACTAGGGATGAGCGAGAACATTTTTTAATTCAGTCTCTCAGCAAATTGGGCCGTTCTCGCTTCCCAAACGTGCAGGTGAGAACGGCCTTTGTAAATTTGGCCGGCGAGACCGAATTTTTGGGACGTGCAAGACCAATCATGGGAGCGGAGCTGACAGCTCCTGCAGCCTTTTACTAGTTGTATGTGTTCTTGGATAGAGTTTCTCTATCCAAAACACAGGAGTCCTGTGTTCCTGGATAGAATAACTCTATCTAGGAACACATACTACAGGACGGCAACAGAAATTAGGGGAGCGGAGCAGCTCCGCTCCTGAGGTTGCTGTTGCAGTCCTGTACTATGTGTTCCTGGATAGAGTTTCTCTATCCAGGATCACAGTGCTATCCTTGCTGGCCGCTCATGAATGAATGTAGTGTGGGAAAAATCCTCTGATTTTTCCCACTGCCGCGTTCATTCATAAACGCAAGCTGCATGACTTGGGACTCTGAGAGAAGGACTATTGCGGCTGCATTTATGAATGGAGCTGTGAGAATCCTCCTCTCAGTGGGAGACCCCGGGCACTACAGGTCAAAATAGGGGCTTGACCTCATTCTGACCTGTAGTGCCCGGGGATCGCTTACTAACAGGAGGATTCCCACGGTTGTATTTATGAATGCAGCCATGATAATCCTATAGTGATTTCTGATGGTTTTGCGAAATTTCGCGAACCCATCGGAACTTTGAGGAAATTTTCACAAGAATGCCAGAGGCCTAGTTCTGGTCTTCTGGTCCTTCTGAGGGCAATTCAAACCCATTTTGCTCCTCTACCTCTTCGACTAGTTTTTCTCAACCAAGGTTTCATGGAAGCCCAGGCTTCCTTCAGAGGTTACTGGGGGTTCCCTGAGCCATGATCAGTTTGTGCCTCCCAATTAAGTCTTAGTGACACCAATGATCTTTTTGGTGATCTGTAGGGGTGACATTCCTCCCACTGGTCAGATCACAAATTCCTCCCACTGGCTCACCCTTACAGACCATTGGTGCCACTAAGACTGGCCCCAGTCATATGTAGTCACCTTAGGACAGAAAAAGAGAGGAAAAAAGCCTTAAAATGATCAACAAATGCAGCAACCACATCCATGGACTGGTGAGCTGCCAAATATACATTATTTGTTTGTTTTTTGTGTTGATACACTTCAATAGTATGATTACGTTATCATCAGACCTGTTAGTTGCAATACCATCTATACATTTGAGTGTGTTCACTACATTGAATACACTTCCTTATCTATACCACAACTATTATTAGTACTAAACTTATGCCATCTGTTGATGTGACAGATTTAAAGAGATCCTAATGTACTTTGAGCTGAACTGTGAGTGGATATAGTAAATATAGAAGGGTTTCCCTCAAAACTTGAAATTAATTTGAAGTGTTTCCCCACATTTAAAAAGGTTGAGAAACACTGTCTTAGACTGTGAGCTCTATGGTGCAGGGCCCTCTTCTCCTGTGTTATTGTACACTGTAAGTTGACACTGTACAAATAATGGATAATAAGAATACTTCAGCGATTCGTCTACAAATAATAGTACTTAAAGCAAGAAGTACTTACTGTACTTGAAGAAAATGTACTTGGCCCAAAAGTACCAATGCACCTTCCACTTGTAAAGTACAATAAATATTGTCAGGGGTTCCCCAATATTAAAAATATTGAGAAAGGCCGGCTCGCCATGTTGTTTTCAAATGTTGTAAAAGTGCCAGAACTACCGCGGTATAGACTGCTAACCATTGATATAGCCACAGCTGTTGAGTAAACACTGGAATTTGAGGTTTTGGATCACCAGCTAGTGGATTCTGCATTTTGTTAGTAGTTTTAGAGGTACTCATCAGGTTTCTGCCAGGTACAAGCTGCTTGCTTAAAGTCAACACTGAAAGAAGAAGAACAAACAGAGGGAGTGATCTTAATTGAAGCATGGAGCTTGTGATAACATGAAAGCCCGAATGGAATCTTAATCTGTTAACTATTAGGAAATTCAAAGGGGTAAGGAGTGGCTACATTAATCTGCTAGATAGAAAACCACTTTTAAAGGGCATGCAATTAAATCAAAAGTTATCTCCTGAATTGTGTTGCCCATCACTGCTTAATTATTACTGTTATTGCAAAGGATGATCACATTTCCCTTCAATCAGGATAAAACCAATGTCTGCGTGTTGTGTACAGATATCTAGGTCCACATCATTGCTTTCCTGCCTTGTCAGAGAATGCCACATATATTTAGTTCCAGGAAATCATTATATTACAACAAAGAATTCAACATCTGTGGCAGCTTCCCTTGTTCCTTAATAAAGAGTTCTTCCATGGGTATACACTCACGCCTGTGATTTTGTTAGGTGATTTTATATAAATAATGGACGTAGAGTAGCACATTAATGATTAATTCTCTGTTATGTGTTCAGGGTATGGCGGGGTAAAATATTGATGGCACCGAGGAAATGAGCGCTTTCTTAATTTAGTTTGGTTCTGGTAATGTGTAACTAATGTTGTTTCCTTCCACTGTTGTGCATTTAGTGACCCATTTAAATTTTAATATCAAGGGATAGCAAACCTAATTGTCATACAATAAAATATTGGAGGTGAATATTAAAATAAACAAAATGTTCTTCCTGTATGTAATAATTGTCTTCCTCTGCAGATGCAAATGTATTTATGTATATATTCAAAGAGAATGGCTATGTTTGCTAAGATACTGTTAAAGAAGAATCCTATCTATCTATCTTTTAATCTATCTATCTATCTATCTATCTATCTATCTATCTATCTATATCTATCATTTCTCTATCTGTCTTACATATTATTATTCTCTTTCTATCTCTAAAGAAAACTATATACCTTGACCCTATTAAAAAAAAATCCCCAAGAACACGTCTTTATTACCACGATTGCAGTTAAGAAAATTACCCCAACTCCAAGCAGCAACATATTTCATTAAAACCTAATTAGGTTATGACTTAACCCAGCGTTTCCTAGTTGAGTCCTTGAAGAGGAAATATATTGTTAAGAATTTTGAGCAGGAACGTTGTTTATTGCAGAAGCAATAGGCAAAGTCCTTCTGCTAAAAAATTAACTTGCCTGCCTTTTCACAATTTTTTTAGTACACTCGTCTCTCCTTGCTCCATTTGTGAACCGAGTTTGGGTCTTCAGCTATCTTGATTTTAACATAACTCCTGCACATATGCACATGTTCATTCATAGAAAAGATAGCGAACAGACAGGTAAGTATGTGTTATTGCATGTTTATCACCTGTCCCTTCCGCAACCTGCCTATATTTTTTTTTATTTTAAGAATATGGTTCAGCTTTAAGTGTTATATTTTGCATTGTACACAGGTGGACCAATGTATACTGCCTTGGCTGTTGGTAGAGTGGAAAGACCTAAATGGGGAAACAGCAATCAGCAACATCATTCACGGGTAACAAGTATCTCAAAGGGCACCTAGGAGACATGCTAGAGCCATGGAGTTTGCTTAGTTGTAGGACAGAAAAAGGTCTCTCATCCTCATTATGTTGTGCCCACTATAGAGATATTACATGTATATACACAACTTTCAAGTCTTATTCTTAGCTTGTGTGTGTATGTGTTCTATCCATGAATTTGAATGTTCTATTGTCCATTGAAGTCTCCTTTATGAATTTGTATTTATTGTCAAATAAAGTCACTGTGAAGAGCAGAATTCTCTGCATGCTGTCAGCTTAAGCACATCTTGCCATTGCAAAGCAAGGCTCGCTAAGTTTCAGCAGGCAGACAGTGTAGGAAATTTCACCATGCATGGTATACCAGCCATTCACACAGTGTTAGCAGCTTGCTATGATTGCTTTAATACTTCCTTGCCAACGTTGTTAAAAATACCAAAAGATTTGCCTAATAGAGGCAACCCCACATACCAATTATCTCTAAAATCAGAATTCCTATTGAGCAAATACCGTAGATAAATAAATCCAAAAATGTAAAAAACTCACAATCTATATATCTCAGTCAAAGGTTCTATATGTAAGAAAAAGTGATAACAAAAGGCTCACATTGTTCTGCATTTTAGACTATACAGCCGTCAAGGGTCTTTAGCAGCTGGCATTAAGGTATTCAGAATAGAAAGGTCAGCATACAAGAAAGGAACATGCACAGAACATGTGAAGGCAAGGGAGGCATCGTCTGACATGCTGACGGAGCATTTATGCGAGACCTACTGCGCAACACGTGTGAACATCCTTGGAAAAAACAACATGCTCGTCTACTTTGTGTTTATATAGGTGCAAAGGTTTTTAAATTTTAGAAGCTGAGGATCCAAATAACAAAATTGTTATTGTACTAAGACCTAAAAAGAGAATTGTTACCAAAATGTCAATAAAGCCAAGAAAAGTAACAATGGCATAATAATTAACACATTTTTTTAAAATGTCTCATATGTAAAGCAGTAAATTAAAAAGCTAACACATTAGTAATATAACAATCACCATGGTTTAAAACAGAATAGATTCCTATGCATAATTCCAGTAAGATTGTGAAAGACCTGGAACTCCCATGAGCATGTGCAACCTGGTACACCCATGGGCAACTAAACGAGAACAATGATGATACACCCATTATTAATATTATTATTATTATTATTATTATTGATAATAAACCTCAATAAACATTGGATAAAACCACTTAGTAGGTGGGGCATAATAAGACATAGATAACTAGATCCTGACCCAACTCACATACGTCACTTTTTTTTCACACAAAATCTTACTAAATTGCTTATTGCCATAGCAAAATACTTACATTACAGATGCTATTTTGCACCCAGGATAAAGACATAGAGAGTTGACACTTTGGGCCTGATTTATTAAAGCTCTCCAAGACTGGAGAAGATTGATAGACTACTGTGGGAGAACCTGGGTGATCCAACAAATCTGTAATGGATTTCCTAAAGATCATGTATCATTGCTATTAGTTGGCACATGTTTTTAATCCTGGACTAGATACTTCCCAGGTTTGCTCAATCACCCAGGTTCTTCCTTGATAGGCTATCTTGGATAGCAATAATAAATCAGGCCCTTTGTCTAATCTTACCTTAAAGAAGAACTGCATTTAAAAATGTAAGCACTACAACCCACCTATTGTCTAAAAAAAGTATTTAAAATATAGAAAATTTGATATTAAAACTTAAAATTGTGATCCATCCGTCCATATAATGAGAAATATAACATACTAAATAACTAAAAAAAGTTTCACTAAAGTGTCCCAATAATTTTGTATCACCCTGATATGATGCTATTTTCAGCATGTTGCCCTAGCTAAAAATTGAAAGACTTGATTATATTTAAACTATTTAAAAAACTAGTATTGATTCTTGGAAAATGAATAAATCACTTTAAAAAGTCATTTTTTTTGTTCTAGCAATCATTGTAATTACAAGTTTTTGTAGTCTGGAAATATCCTGAGCATCAAATTGTGCCAATGTGTCGCTATGCTGAGCAAAAAACTGAAGGTAGTAATTATTGTCATTTTTTATTCTTTTCTTTTTACACGAAAATCTTAAACAGACTATTGTTTTCTATGGCAGGGAAGAATAATCTAGCTTGTCATCTGCACATGTGAATGCTGATCATATTTAATGAACAGCTATTGGCTGCATAATAACGAATAGAGTTCACCCGTACTAATCTCCACTCGGCACAGCTACATGAAGTTCTAAATCATTACTGCTTTTTTATTAGTTTTTTTGCTACTAGCTGCACTTTGGTTTTGCTACTTATTTTCCACACATACCAAGGACAATTTCTGGAGTAAATTAACCTAAATGCATGTTTTTGGATGTGCAAGAAAACCACAGTGGCTGCAGCAAACCCACAAAAAAGACCTCCAAGACTGAAGATAGATTATCATGGGAGAAACTTGGTGATCTAGCAAACCTGGAATGGATTTGGTCCAGGATTGAAAACATTTGCTATATAATAGTAAATGCTTTTAGGAAATCTTTTTCAGGTTTATTTTGCAGGCACCCCTCACTGCTGCCCCCATTCATTCCCTATGGGGCTGCTGCGGGAAAAGCTACTTGTAGCATCTACCTGAGGCAGCGGTGTACTTGTATGAGGTACCACACCCCAATCTTACTGCCAGTCTGAATATATCCTAAATCTTCCAAAGGGCAAACCTGTTCTGGTGATAGTCCCTTAGAATCTCCTCCTACTTCTCACAGTGGACATGATTTATTAAAGCTCTTCAAGATTGCAGAAGATAGACTACCATGGGAGAACTTGGGTGATCCAGCAAACTTATAATGGATCTAGCTCAGGATGGAAAACATTCAAAGACTACTAGCAAAGATTTTAAGGAATCCATTAAAGATTTGTTATCTCACCCAGGTTCTCCCGTGATAGTCTATCTTCTCCAGTCCTAGAGAGCCTTAATAAATCAGGTCCAATGTTTCCAGGAGAAAAATTTCTCTAAAAGAAAAAAATTGATATGCATCTTAAACATTCCCAATCCAAAAACTAAAAGTGGCTTGACATACAGTTTGGAACAAATGTGTTGAAGGACAAAATAATCTTAATTCTAGTTCTCAAGGATCAACAACAGCTCCGTGCTTGAACACAGTATAAAAACACATTATTCTGTCAGACAAATAATTAAATAAACCATATATATATATATATATATATATATATATATATATATACACTATATATTGTATAGTAATTATATATATATATATTACATTCCCCTTTTAATATCTTGGACATTGGACCAGACTTATTTGTATTATTCCGGTTCCAGCTCCTCTTTCCATCTATTTTGGGCGATAACAGATCGCTATACTATGTGAAGACAAGACCAGTCAGCTTCAGACAGTCATTCAAAGACTATTTTTAAAACAACTGACTAGTGACAAGAGGAACTGCTCTCAGATGAAAAAGATATTCCAAGTCTTGCTAGACAAGGCTTGTGAATGCTCTGAAATAACGTCTCCTATTTTAATACTTCTCTCAGTTTCTCTAACTGCAAAGCTGTTGCTGCTTTCCAGAGAAAGATTGGACAATTCTTGACTTCCAGCACAATGGCAGTTATTCATTAATGTGCATGTGATAGAGCAGATGTTAAAATGATTCACTTGGCACTTTATGATCTTTGGAGACATTGATATTTCATATTTACATCATGGTAAAAGAACTTACAGAATTTCCTTTCTACTCTACCAGTTATGTTCCCTGAAATTATTCAATTTTACCCATTGACACAGTTTTGACAGAGCCTCTGTTCATAATCTGGATCACATTACGTCATTCATTATCACAGAGCGCCTTATTTTATCAGTATCACTTAATTTACACTTACCAAAAACCAATAGGAATAAAATTACAGTTGGGTGAGACAGAGAACGATTATATATATATATATATATATATATATATATATATAGTTAGTATTACCTTGTATTTATATAGCACTGGTGTATTACGCATTTTACAAAGTCCATAATCATAACACAATATTTATTTTATACCTTTTATATATCAGCAGATTATCCTTTACATAAGACTAAAATTTGAGAACTAATTAATGCAGAGGAATTGCCCGAGGATGAAGTTTGGAACAATGTACTGAATCTGTTTAGGAGTCAGGAAACATTCTTCAGAAATCTTTCCACTGATATACAGCCCCATAGTCTAACACAGCGGTCCCCAACCACCGGGCCGCGGCCCACTACCGGTCCGCGGCGGTGTTTTCAGTGGGCCGCGAGTACATGATCCATTATTGAAAACGAAGCGGCACCCAACCACCATCCGCGGACCGGAAGTGGTCCGCAGCGGTGTTTGTATGAGATGCCGGTAAATGTACACAGTAGTCTGTGTACAAGCAATGCGAGCACATGACATGCAGCTAGATTGGCTGTCAGATGTCATGTGATCGCTTTGAAGCAGCAGAGGTGCACAGAGAGAAAAGAGAAGACGCCAGAGTATGTCTTCTCTTTTCTCTCTGTGCACACCCCACCGCCCCCCCCCCCCCCCCCCCCCCCGGTCCTCAGAGAAATTTCCTTCCGTGAAACCGGTCCCTGGGGCCAAAAAGGTTGGGGACCGCTGGTCTAACATATACTCAAATTATACTTTATAGTCCAGAGGAGAATCAGGGGGCTGTGTAAACACTGAACCCATCAGTTGTGTTAAGAAAGACTGGTTGTAACAAAAGGTCTTAGCACATAAAACTATTTATTTTTAGTCCAATTTATTATATCACACTATGTTTTCTAGTTTGCTATTGGTTCTTCAATATCCCCCGAAGATATCGTGTCGGGGTTATAACAGCACTGTTCTTTTCTGAATTATTACTATTATTTTCATGTAAAGCCACCTTCTTCTATATTACTGTACAGAATACAATAAAGACAGTGATGGGTAACAATACATTACCAGTTTAAACCTTTAAAATAAAGGACTGATAATACAGGTAAAACACAAATAAATATTGTAAAATAGAAAACATTCAACAATGCAGTTTTGATATTATCTAGTGGATGGAACCAGCAGAGTGCTGTATATAATGAAAACATCACAGCACCCTGCTTCAGTTCTCCCTTGCACTTTTACTGCAGGAAAGGAACACTTGTAGTTACAGGGAAGGTGACATCAGAGGCAGCTTTCCAGGGGCAATGATGGAGGAGAAGAGATCTCCCTTGTCACCATCCACATATCTGCCCCATCTGCCCTGCTCCTTTCTTTCCCCCAGTACTTTCCAAAGAAATTGGCTGAGATTTAAGAAATTACAGGCAGTAAATAATAAGATTTCTGATGATTGCTTTATGATTTAAACAAAATACAATAATTAATGGACTGTGCTTAGGGAAGGAAGAAGACCAGAAAAAAATAATCCTCCATGTCAGATTGAATTAGTTGAAAGGCAACTTTGCAATTTATAAAGACATTTTCCTACAAATCTTTCACTGATAACCAGACACTGAACCAGGTAAGCTTCCTCAGGTTTACTTTCAGTTTCTTTAAGTTTTTTTTGTATGTTTTTATTGTTGTCAGTGTCTTTGCTGCAAATCATAATATTTCTTTACATGTACAGGTTACTGCCTTTACTGAGATTAAGTAGGGGATAATCTAAAATTTTGAGATGGTCCTGACACAGGAATTGGGAACAATTCTTCCAATAGGGACACTTTACCAGTAACAGCTATTGAAAAGAGATTTTCCTTCATTCTCGAGAGATGTCCTATGAA
The DNA here is from genome assembly GCF_032062135.1 of Pyxicephalus adspersus. Classification (NCBI taxonomy): domain Eukaryota; kingdom Metazoa; phylum Chordata; class Amphibia; order Anura; family Pyxicephalidae; genus Pyxicephalus; species Pyxicephalus adspersus. Next base: position 130,393,073 of record NC_092859.1, read on the forward strand.
TTCCTTTTGTGACTTAGCCAGAGCCAGGAAAATGAATCTCCTCAATGAGATGAAAAAAATATTGACAACCAATAAGCACTTTCTAATTTGCCTAAAGGTTAAAAAGTGTAGAATTTATAAACACTTTAGGTTCCCATTTCCAACATATTGTTTTATGTGCTTTGAAAACGTGCAACATGCCCAATGAAAACACAGTGCAAACACAATGTATTTTGACTACTGTCAAAAAGAAAGCCTGCATATCAATGTAAAGAAAAGCACATCAACACAATGCAAAATGTTAAAAAGAAGCATGTCAATCCAATGCATTTCACTCATGTGTTCCTCAACACAAAGTAAATTCAACAGATGTGGTGTGAATCTATTAGCAAATGTGTTCAAGTTAGATTTACCATAGGCTTGAACCTCTTTTATTTTTTTTTTTAATATTGTTTTATTATTATTGTTTTTTTTCATGGAGATTTTCCAACAGTTGATTAGGTGACCCACGGACAAGAAATTATGGTACATGTTTCATGGAGAACTGAAAAGCAACTTTTTTAAAGCAACTTTAACATGTTCTAAAAGAGGCAATAAAGATGTCAATCCCTCTGCGATCCTAGTCCAGTCCATCCTGTCTTTGCCATAGTGTGGACTGGACACATGGTGCCACCATCCTCTTCCTCATCTTCCATGTTTTTTTGCCTACATCACCCAATCTCACTTTGCACAGTCTTGAGATCGCCTTTTGTGGTAAGGCGCCTTTCCGAAAATGTAAAAAAAGGGCTGATCTCACTGTGCATGTGTTGGAGAAATATGTATCCCAGGAGGCTGCGGACTTCCCATTCAGTCCATCACTGTGGTCGTAAAATGTAAAAAAAAGTTGAATAATTAAAAAAAACACTTTTCCCTTTTCCACTTTAATACAATTCTCAAATGTTTTGGTCCTATGAAAAAATGAACAAGCATTTTCAAATCCTTTAAATTTTCTCAAGTTTTTTGTGCCAGTGATATTTTCTTCAGTCCACACGGACTTGTGTTGAAAAAATTAAAAAAGTTAATTGAAACTAAATTTTGTAAATAATGACTATATTGCCACAAAAAATTCACGTCTTTAAAGATTGTAATTGGCCACCGTTAATGATTATCTTCAGACTTATTCTAAACCGCTCGCGTCAACAGGTTAATAACGTACATACCATTCACCGGGACATTCTATTCACTAAAAGGAAAAATAGATTCCACTTGGAGGATTAAATGATGGAACTGAATGCTTTGCTGTAATTGTTTGCTTCGCAAAATAATAAGTTTGATGTAATCTGTAACATCTCAATACGCCACACACAGACAAAAGTAATCATTTTTTTAATCTTCACAAGAAGCCCAAAGAGCTTTTCTACATAAAATGTTCACTTTGGAGAAGGTGGGAATAGATGTGCATTAATTGCGGTGTATAGGTTTGTCTAGACATTTTGGCAGTCTCAATCAAATTGCGAGTCACGTTTGGCCAAGAGGCCGACATAAGTGGTCGTAACTTGGAGAACACTTAACTACTAAGAAAAAAGCATTTCTACAGTTCAAATTTATTTAGACTCCATTCACTGAAGTGTGTAAATGTTCTGTTCTTCAAGAAAGAAAAGACTTCTAAGAATAATGTGGCCTTGCTATTTGATGTCCTCTATAGCATCTGAGAGGTTCCCTACAGTCTAATGTACAATATAATACTGCCCTTGGATTCTGGTAAACTAGAAATTGTAAGCAAGTTTATGTAAACTCATATTTTATTATATGTCTGCAGTGCTCTCTATTCACAACTAAGTTTGTGTATTTTCAAACTTTGATATTGTTGAGGATAGGAAGCACTGCAGATATAATGCAATATCTTATTTCGAAAATAATAACACTGTGTCAGCTTATATATATTAATATTACTATTATTAATAAACTGTATCTATAATGAGCCAACATATTATGCAGTGTTGTATATCAAATCGAGGTTGCAAATGAAACAGATACAAAAAAAAGACAGGAGGAGCAGAAGACCCTGCCCAGAAGAGCTTACGATCTAAGAGGTGGGGGAAGTAGCACACAATAGGAGAAGGCATATGGAATGGTGGATAAATACTGAGGATTTAAGAGACAGGAGATGGGTAGGTGAGTTTGAGAAAATTGGTTTTAAGGGCTCTTTTAAATGTGCAGAAAGTAGGAGCAAGCAGAAATAGATGAGGAAGACCATTCCAGAGAGCTTGGGTGGCCCTAGAGATGCCTTGGAGTCGTGTATTGTTATAAATGAGGAAGTTATTAGTATTTCATTGAAGGAGTACAGAGAGCAGCTAGGGGTTTTATTTTGTGGAGGGATTTGAAGGCAGTGAATGTCAGCTATTGTGTTAGCATTTTGGTCCAGTATATTTGAAGTTTATGTACAACAGTATTTATAAAAATCTGTGCAAACCCCTCTACTCATGCCATATCCCCCGTCCATATATATTTCAAACTTTGTGCAAATAAAGAAGATATCATCTCACAACTAATAACCTATTAGGCAGATACACGCAAGTCTTTATTCCTATAGAGCCACTGATAGCTTCCTTAGGATTTCAAAGGTTTTCAGAACAACTTCCTGGTGCAGCAAGATGTGTAAGAGCAAAACAGCCTGGACACCCTTAAAATGCCTATAAACACTTTTGTTCAAAACACACACAAACACCCACAAACACATTGAAAGAAATAAGGTGTTTATGAGCATTAAATGCCATTTTGTGATGTTGTTCCTCTTTTCTGCCACATGGCCTGATTTAAAATACCTGTAAATGCTGTGTGGGTGATTTTAGGTTTGTTTTCCATGCAGTCCTGGTCTAAATGGCTATTTTTTCAGTACAGTCATCCTTTAAATACCAATCTCCACCACCCCCTTCAATTGTTACATTCCTTCTCAATTGAGATCTTGAGTGGCCCACTTGGTGAAAACATCAAACACCTCTTCTGCAAAGGTCTGCTTGCTGAATGCTAATTCTTCTGCACATTTGCACTTTACTAATAATCTATTTCTTAGGAAAAGACCAGCCACAAGGAAATAGGAAGAAGCAGATTCTGCAGTGTGTTAATAAATGTGTTAGGCAGCATGGTGGCTCAGTGGTTAGCACTCTGGCCTTTGCAGCGCTGGGTCACAGGTTTGAGTCTCGGCCAGGACACTATCTGCATGGAGTTTGCAGGTTCTCTCCATGTTTGCGTGGTTTTCCTTCCTCTGGTTTCTTCCCACATTCCAAAAATATGCAGTTAGGTATTTTGCTTCCCCCCAAAATTGACCTTAGATTGTTTTTAATGAATATGACTGACGTATGGACATTAGTTTGTGAGCCTCTTTGAGGGACAGCTAGTGACATGACTATGGACTTTCTACAACCCTGCGTAATATGATGATCAGGATGTTGGGGAAATATTTCCTTGATTATATAGCCTGTGACTGCAATGGTAGTGATGGACCTGTAAACCAGTTCTAGCAGACCCCATTGAGGGACATTCAGTGACCGAACTTTGGAATTTGTAAAGAGCTGCCTAATATGTGGGCGCTATATTATTATTTAATTAATTAAGTAATTAATATTTATTAATTATTAGTTATTAACAATAATGTGTTTAGCAGTTGTATGCATATGTGAGTTTACAGAGAAGGGGATTTTAGGTTCTTGTGAATGACAGGCTGATATTGATTACTCCTAAACCCAACTAAACCCTCAATTGAACAAGGCAATTCTAACAGCAGTCAGGTGGAGCAGTGAAAATAAACAGCATTGAAGTAAAGTAATGGACAGAATATCTATTTCATGGACCAAATGTGTTTACATATTGCATTAAAGCTCATTTCCCGTCATCTTCTAAATTGGCCTGTGTGAGGGTAAATTATATGTGACCAGGTGACACTCAAAGTAGGAAGATCAAAAGATTTCCGAATACATTTCTGAGCATGCCTACAGTGGGAAACCCTGTGTCTTCATTAAGAGGGGCAGGACTTGTATTTACGGGGAGTCGTGATGAGCAATTGGAAGTCCTCAGGGAAGTAAAAAGAAAGAGAGCTTCTGGCTGGTAAAGCTACAGTCAGGCATAGCTGCACAATGGCTTGATTTTTTTAAAACTCCCCATGAATGGAGACAATAGATTTTTATGAGTGAGCCTGGGTGATCTAGCAAACCTAGAATGGATATTGCCCAGGACTGGCCCAACTAATAACAAGTGATTATTAAGAAATCCATTCCAGGTTTGCTGGCTCACCCAGCTTCTTCCATGATGTTCTCCAGTCTTGGAGAGCTTTGATAAATGAGGACCAATCATTTTTTTGGGTCATACTTATAATTTACACTGCTCAACACAAGTGCTTCCAGAATTTACCTTGTTCGATTTCGTGTTTAGTTGGGCTTTACCTTGTAAGACTTTATTCCATGAAATGAGTTATTGTTTAGTTGAAGGCCAGTTTATTTGTGAAATAATACAGTCAGCTCATAACTTTTTCTGTAATAATTGCAATCCATACCAGACATCTGAAGAGCTAAAAATGTACAGAAGCAGGAAGCTGGCAATAATTGTTTGTTTGCATGAACGTGTAATTGATTGTAATAGAGCTGCTGCAAACCCACCATCTCGGAAATAGAAACAATTAAGGAAATTATTAAGACAATAACAAATGCATTACCTTCACTGTGTTTTAAACACCTTTTGTTTGGATTTTTTTTTCGCTAAGCAGATATTTAAAGTTGTCATTGAGTTTTCTAGCTTCAAATAGATATATTTAGACATTTGGTTATTTTTTAACAGACTGTATAGTGACTTGCTATAGGATCTTGGGATTTTTAACAGCCCTAAAGTCCTACTCTTCTTCTGTTTTGTGATATGTTCAAAGAAAATTACATTTTTTGGCATCTACAAGTCCATGAACTATGAGTCCCTATTAGAGCCAGGTAAGCAGGAAAAAAGCACAACGGTAATAAATTGGTTCACCACCAAATTGTCATATATTGAGATGTCCAACTATGAACAAGGTATGCTTTTTGGAAAATAGTCTGTAATAATATACATATTAAAATGGAAGTTCAAATCCACTGAAAGGGACACTAGTACTAAAATAAATTATTCAAGCATGAAAGGAGCAGAAGAAATGGTATAGAAAACATTTCATGAAACTAATACTGGTTTGCTTTAAAACATTAGTGGGCCTATGATAAAAATTAGAAAGGTGTCCCAGATTTTCCATGAAGAAGAACTATCAGGGTTCATTCTTACTACTTGTATTAAAACAAATCCCCAACACAAATACCAAGATAAATTGTATTGTTTCTAACTTCCCCAGTTCACACCATGAGCTTGATTTATTAAAGCTGATTTATTAAAGCAAACCTGGAATGGATCTGGTCTAGGAATGAAAACATGTGCTAACAAATAGCAATGGCATTTAGGAAATTCATTCCAGGTTTCAAGGATTATCCAGGTTCACTGAATAAAGTGTATCTTCTCCAGCCTTGGAGAGCTTTAATAAACCAGGCCCCATGAGTTGGTATGCATTGCTAAATTGTTCATTGCACCTATGCAAGATACAGAAAAGTTGATGTGCCACAATGAAGTGAAGATGGGTCATTGAAAGTGAGCTTATGCTTACTTCTAACATACAATCAGGTACATCCAAGGCTTCTGTTGTTTTTAACTCTTTCTATTGGCTTTGATATTTACAGTGAACATGTTAATACTTTATATCTAATTACTTAAAGCTCTCCAAGACTGGAGAAGATAGACTATCATGGAATAACTCGGGTTATCCAGCAAATCTGGAATGGATCTGGCTAGAATTAAAAACATAGCAATTGATTATTAGGAAATCCATTCCATGTTTGTTGGACTACCCTGGTTCACCCATGATAGTCTATCTTCGCCAGTCTTGGAGAGCTTTAATAAATCAGGCACTTTGTATCTCTCCATTTCAATTGAGTAAATCACTTACGAAATATCCACCTAGTTTAACCTAAAGGAAATCTTTACATATTTCAATATAGATGCCCTTTGGATGGCTCTGGCTACAATATTTTTTGACTCACCTTCGTCGAAGAATCATGTGGGTGAAGTCACGCTTATTCCACATCTGTGATGTATCAAAACCAATACATTGTGAAATGGAAGCCTTTATATATTTCTGAGCACAGGTGTCTTTTAATATGAGTTGAATCATATAATGTTTTGTAGCCACATTCTGTCAATTTTTTTATACCACTGCCAGGCATGGCTGACACTTGACATAGTTCTGTGCAGAATTAAAGCCAAACCCTAGGCAGATGTAAAAGACACAAAAATTTAGCCCTATATTCATATATGAGTACAAGGCTTAATCATTTTGTTTATAAATGCTAGCAGTGTAAGGGTCGGTGTCAATCGGCTTTTGATTGCATCAGATGGGTTTTGCATACATACAAGTCTACGGGAATATAAACTGATCTTGAAGGAGAGCAAACGCTGATTAAGAAAGAGATCAGCAACAACTTCATGATCATTTGTGAGTGATCATCCCTATTTAATGTACAGCGCTGCGTAATATGTTGGCGCTATATAAATCCTGTTTAATAATAATAATAATAATAATTTGTGATGGTCTCAGCTTCTAAAGTCTAGCATCAGTACATTGGGGTTACAACGTCTTGTGGTACTCCATCATGCCACTAATGCCAGCTTCTATTTTGCTAATGGGGATAATGCATTGAGTGCTCATCCTTCCCCTCCTAATAGAACAGAACAGGCTTTGCTTTGCACAGCACTCCTTCCTAAAACTGCCACCTAAAATCATCCTTAACTATAATTTCATACAACAGTTTTTGGGCATCTGCATAGTCCTTTTTAAAGTATCGTCAAATTCAAGTCCATTTCGAAAATCAGCCATAAGAAAACGATAAAGCATTTTAATTGAAAGAGAGGAATGCTCCCTTTAAAATAATTTTGACTTTTTGGGAACCCAGCTGGTATTTACTGTTTGTGCACCTTGTGTCAAATTCTCACTATCATAAACCGGTGTATTTTCCATCCTCAGATTTCATCACACTGTTTGTTTCCACAGAGGCATGATTGCTTTGTGTTTAGTGTGATCAATCTTATTTCCACTCGAATGCAATAAAATTGGTTTGTGGGAGTCATCCATTCTTTACAAAGATGGTGTTTCACAGCTGTCCGCCCTCAGTAAAAGTACAGTTCAATGGCTGGGTGCTGGATAACAGAAGGATAGTTGTACTTTCTTGAATTAGAATAGAAATGTCCAGGCCTTTGGGAGAGACGGTGCATGTATGGCGGTGCACACTGACAGCTGTAGCTGCAGAATGAGCCATGTGAGCAAGTTTTTCCTTTTCCATAGAAGATTCTCAATGCATCTCCGCAGGTGGGGATTTAGAGAGAGAAAGAAATGACTTTGCTTTTATTTACTCTATCTCTGAGGTACATAGTGAAACACATCCGATCACTCCAGAAGCCGCCAAATATTGTAATAATATTATTGCATCCTGTAAAAACAGCTCGGTGAGAACAAGAATTAGAAAATGCTGTCAAAATAAATTGAGCACAACATTCACATGAGTGGATATACTATTAAAAGAAGAACATTTATCTCATTATTCATATTAGCTAAATGCCAATTCCTGGCTTGCTGCTCAATAACATATTTTTTACCTGTGGAGTTCATGCAAAGAATACATTTATATAATCTAGGAAAATGGGAAAGGTAAAAGTGGTAGAAATGGCAGTGGAGGGGTATTAAAGCAGACAGCATGCATACAATGTTTGGCTTATTTAATAAAGCAGAAAGGAATATGTAGAGTGTGGTAGAGTCTCAGAAATCAATAGAAATCTGATTGCTCACTATGGATTAGCACACTTTGCACACATGATCCCTTGTCTTTTACTGCTATAGGGCTAATGTACATATGATTTTTTTTTTTTTTTTTTATGAAATTGTATTTTTATTGAGGGATTTTCAATAGGGTACAGAAAAGAAAAAAAGGGAAATAACACAAGGGGGAGGTAACACCATAGGAATGCAACAGAACGTTTAGTTTCAAAAATAACAATAAATTCTCGAATAGAGCATATTCTTGAAGCTTCTTGGAACATCGGGTGGACCTAGTAAGATTCGTGGTATATAACATTGTTCAGTAGGATAGAGACAAAGTGGGGGGGAGGTCAAATGGGCAAGCCAGCATAATAGTGGTCCCAAGCTTCCCAAACCATCTCAAATTTGACCATTGTGTCTCTGAGGAGTGCCGTGAGGTACTCCATAAGGCGGATCTCTTGGATCAGCGCATATAGATTCTCCATGGAGGGAGGCAACACTGTCTTCCATCTGGAGGGGATCAGCATACGTGCTGCTACCAGTATGTGGGAGACCAGTTTGCGAGAGACCCTCGGGAGAGTTTGTTGTGTCTGGTCTGCTTTTCTTTCTCTTTTAAACTAATTTGAATAAAAAAGCAAATTAAACCAACTAAATGCAACTCAAAAACAAATTGAAACAAATGGTCACATTCAAGTATATGTAAACATTTGTAGTGGAATCTTATTTGTGCAATGCTTTGTCCATGCAAACACTGTTACAGGTTCCTTTTACTCATGTAATTGCAATAATCTGTAGCCAGCATCTGGTGATCCTGCCAGTTGTCTTGTCTTTATGTTATATACTGACCACACATTGGTGTGATTCGTTTCAATCCCTTAGTTTTCTGATTGGTGCTATAGAACTCCCAGTGTCCCAGTAGTCCAATTTCCTGCTATGCCCCTCACCAAGCCCTGTGCTTGATTAACAGGGGTCTTCAGCAGGAGCCTGCATTTTTCCCCTTTGTCCTGTAAGTCATTATACTGCCCACCCATGACAGACATGCCCCTCACTGTAGGAAAGAGGAACAGATGGACCATGCAGTCACATGACATAAAACTAATAAAAGAAGGAAGGAATACACATGAGAATGTAATCCTAATAATAAATACTTTTTATATGATACTGTGTTTTACTTTATAAATGGGACTGGGCCAGGATGTTTTTGTAGCAAAATTAGTTTCGGGCAATTATTGGTATGTAGCAATCGGCAGTTCATTTGGTATGTATGGTTTGGTAAAGTTAGGCAATTTAGCCTTGTGCTTCAGGGCTTAAATTTTAGGGTTGGAGTCACACATTTTCATGTGGGGTGATTTTTTTTGGACGGTGGGAAGGAAGGGGGGTAGATCAAAGCCCAACTTAGCTACATTTTTTGTTCTGAATAGGGAGGGAAGGGTTTCAGCAGGCATGAAACTACGAGAACTAAGGGGCTGCTTTAATGTCTACTGATGGCTATACCAACCTAATTCCAGAAAAAGAATATACAACTTCAGAACTCAACGTCAAAAAAGAAATAGTAGTTTGCAATGATCACAGAAAATAAACCAATAGTATGTAAGCATAACCTCATAATCAACTCGAGAACACTGATGGCTGCAGAGAAATGAGCAATAAAACACCAAAGGCAAACATTTTATTATATTTTTAGTACAGTGGAGACTAGAAAACTTTGAACTTAGTTGGTTCATAGCAGTGTTTTTTGACTTATAGGTCAAAACTTTCAGGTCTTCAGGGAACCCATACTATACTTACTACTGTATATCCACAGTTCACAGTATATTGGCCTAAGGGTGATTGGGAACAATACCTCTTACATTGTTGGCCAGCGGTAAGGCTGCCATCTTTACATATAGCCAAAAAGATTATTGACCTGATAGTCAAAAACTGTTCATTGCTCAAGGAACCCTAGCAACCTCTGGAGAAACCTCATGGAACCCTAGTTGGGAAACACAGGTTCCTAGGGGTTGGTATTTGGTATCAGAGCAACACATTTTAGAGACAGGTGTGGGAGCACTGCAAATGTGCAGAAAGGTAAATATTTGACATGAACCATAGCAGTAAAGATTTTAATTCCTCACTGCAGTCTGTCCAGTAAGTTACTTGATCCATTAGGCATACAGGTCTCCATGCATGACACATTGATGTTGCTCTTTATGGATATCCCAAGCACTGAGTCATATGAAAAGTAGTTTTAAACTCTGAGGAGCTGAGCAAACAAGAAAAAGAAACATTTTCTCCAAGTCTGTTAAGCAGTATGGGTGCAACAACGTTCCAGTGCTGTCAACATGATACATGAAATGTACCGGTACTTCTCTTTTTATATCATAAAAGGATTTGTCATAGAAAATTTAGCTTTAGTCCAAAAAATTCAATTAACCTAAAATATATATATAAATAGATTGTCCATTTGAATTAGTAGCTTGTGGTGAATATACAGTGCCCTTTTCTTAGTTCTAATCCTTTTTGAAATAGTAACCGATGTTCACATGGCTAGTTACAAATTATCATTCAGAAGGGATGTAAACTGATCCAGGATATGTAGACTGCCCTACAAAATCACCAGGGCTTGTTTTCTTTTCCCGACATCAGACCATCTTTTAAAAGGATGGAAATACAAGGAACAACAAAGAAGACATCACTGAAACAGAGATTTGAATAGCTGGCCAAATGGAGAAATTTACCCCCAGGCCTAATGACTGGGCAGCCACAAAAGACTTCATCACCAAATGTCATCTTCTTTATATTCCTCTCTGCACCACTATTACAGAACGATGCATACAACTGAGCCAGCCAAAAAGGTATCTTTTGGAATGACATGGAACTAAATTACTAAGCACAGCTTCAATATGAATTTAGAGTAAAATATCCGTTTTTTCATTTCTGTTAAAATCTGGGAGTGATATTGAAGCAAAACTGGGTTTCCCGATGTGGCATATAACATTCATCCTTTAGTAAATCATTTCCATAGTGTAAGGTTTTAGGGCAGCTAGTTAAGCAGAGTACACACTGTCACAGCATGAGGATTACTGTTCCCACTAGGGGAATATTTATTGTATGTAAGTTTTAGTGTCTGACAGTGGCGATATGGAAAGCTCTACATTTTGGATAAATCTGTACTGCACATTTCCTGTACCTTGTATATATCAACTGAAGATGAATGACCAAAGAAAAAAACCACACCAGTTAAAGCTTACATATCATCTAACTTTGCTAGGCTCATATGTATTTTATATTCCCTTCATTCAATTCCTTAAAATTTTAAATGTTAACAAGTGCTAAACTTTATACACTTTACTTTATACCTGTACCCAGTGCTGGGACCAGGTGCTCTAGCATCCTAGATGAAACGGCTAAAATATGCCCACTCATCACCCCGCCTAATGAGTTGTGAACCATCTCTGCTACAGAAATTGTAGACCTTACCCCTTTTGCAACCCTTCTTGCTAAAGTGCCCAAAGGGACTGCCTATTACACATATGTGCTGTATGTGATCCTTTGGCTGACTTTATTTCTGACAAACTTTAATCTCATCAATAAACTATCACCAGACTACAAACCAACAAATAAATGACTCTTTTTGCATGAAAACAGATGATTAATTTGATTGTAATATTAAAAATACAAGGGATAAAAGATAGGGGGCTTTGCATGGATCAATATTATTACACAGAAGAAAACAAAATTATCCAATAAACAGCAATAAACAAACAACAATTTATTGTCAAAATATATTCCAAAGAGCTATATCAATTACAAACTCCAAGTTACAAATGTGACATTCAATAAACTGTCATACATTTAACAAGATACGTTCTTATCACATCTCAATGCGTTTCACAGAATATGAACACTTCTTCAGGAGCATTGTAAATAAGGAAGATCATGCATTTATTAGTCACATGTAGTGAAGTACAAAAACATATCTGACCCAACAAATGTCAACAGAGGTAAGCAATCCAAGGCTACAGACAGGGATGAAAAGGTTGAGAGAGAGAGTCAGCAAGCCGGATAGAAAGCCAATTTGGCTCTATGGGTATTCTTCTATTGAAGAATGTTTAAAAAATATTCCATCAAGAGATTCATTAACCTGGCTGCCTATCAGAGCAATTCAAGATTTGTTTGGCTTTAAATTGGCTTTAGATAATCAGTTTAAAATCAGTTGACAGTTAGTGGCAGTGCCCATACCTTGAGGAAGGTAGAGAGAATCTGACTCTTCCTCCAACTTAATGCCAAAGTTCCAACAACTGCTACTGCCCAGTGAAGGTGGCTTCACTAGCTACAATGGGATTCCAAGGACAATGGAATAGCAGTTATCCAGGTTTATCCATGAAGTCAGGGAAAAGCAAGCTCTAGTAAAAAAAATAAATCTAAATCAGTAAAAATGTGTTGTGGCTCAACTTTTATTTTCAAAAGTTTAAATGAAATAAAAGCTCATTTTGAGCTAAGAACAGAGCAAAGAAAAAGAAGTCACCTGGTTCAATACAAATCTCATGTATTAAGTACTGGGGAGCACTTGACAAGCGTCAGAAACACGCACTGATTATTCCCTTTTGACATACGTAATTACAAAGCCTTATTAAGAAATTATCATGTCATATTCATCTGCATGTAATTCAATCAATCATGGTCCCTTAAATAGATAATAATATAGCATGGAAAGGTTGTACCATTGAGAAGGATATAGCACACCGAGCTGAATAAACTGACTAGCCCTTTTTTAATTTTCACAGCATCAAAATTCTACTAATCAAAGAATGATCACTTGTTCAGATAAAAAAACTCCCAGCAATTATTTCAAGGAAGGCTTTGGGAACCTGAACAATCAGCATGATGTACTGGGATGATTGTTCAATAATCACTACTGGCTCAGGACACATCTAACCGCCATGTAGTAGATTAACAATATCATGTTTGGCTCTTTTTATGTGAAGGGTCTAATATTGCAAGCTTGGGGGCTGGAAGAAACCAAAGTTGTGAGCATCTTCTAGATCCAAGGCCATTCAATTTAGAAGCCTTGTGCTATATAGCAAGGTCTCCCAGCAGACAATCACACGTTGCATTTGTTTTTCATTCATACCCTGCTAAGTGTTACTTGTTATGCCATTTAATCAGCAAAAGCCATCAAGGCTTACAAATACAGAGACATAATGTTTGTAGCTCTGACTGGTAATTAGTTAGAGGTTTTCATAAATATATATATATATATACGTATATATACACACACACACACACACACACACACACACATATATATATGTATGAGACAGTTGAAGGTTAAGGCAGCTGTAGCTAGAAAAGAATTACTAACAGGTTTAAGGAATCTGTTCTAGGGCCCATGACTTTACAGTGCAATTCCCTACATGTTATAGTAACCACTAGGTCATTATGATCTGTGATCTGTAGAACCACATCTGTTCTAGAGCCACAGGTCGACTGCTCCTGCCATGTGATCACTGCAATAATGTTTTCCTGGATGAGTATCAGTGCACATGGGTTGTGACTTAGGTCCTCTACAGGGTTAGAAATAATAAGGTCCAGGAACAGATACATGTCTGGGCCCCAAACAATTAGACTGATTAAAAGAGCAAAAAAAAAAACTTTTAACTAAGTCCAGATTTAAATAAACCAGTTAACATGGCTGTTTTCTGTTAGTTCAGCATATCCAATCCCATTTAAATATCGGTAAAACCTGCATTGTAATGGTAATTTTATGAATTTAAAAACAAACATTTGTAATCGTACATACACAGATAAACAGATAAACAAAATACCAGTCCTTAGCTGTGGGTGGGGGAGCAATGGTGCCCAGCAGCAGGAGGGAAGAAACAACAGTATCTGGCAGGCAGTGCAAGAAAACAATGGTGCCCAGCAGGAGGAGGGTAACAGTCATACGTAGTGGGGGGATGAGAGGAGCAAGAGTGCCCAGCAAGGGGGAACGACATTGCCCAGTACCTGGATAGTGGAAAACAATAGTGTGAGCTGTGAATGGAAACATTCCTGCCCATGGGTGGGGTAGTGGAAAACAGTAGTGCCAAGTGGGGACTCTCAGAGGGGGAGCGAGAACATTAGTGCTCAGCAGGAGGGCGAGGAAGAACACACAAGCAGCTACCAAACTTTGCACTTGATCGAACAATCCAATTTCCAATCTGTAATTAATTGTTTGGAAGTCTCAAAATATTGCACACCTGTATAATATTTTACCTTACAATCTTTATTCTTGGGCAGAAAGTGATAGAATTCCTGTCCTATTTAATTGATTGATTAAAGGTGCGTACACACTTCCAATTTTTATCGTTCAAAACGAACGACGAACGATCGATTGGGCAAAAATCGTTCGTAAAAAAAGTAACCAACGACGCCGACGAACGAGGAAAGTCGTTGGAAACGAACAACCGGACCGGCGGATCGGATTGGACGACGATCGTTGAACATCGTTCGTGTGTACGATCGTTCGTTGATCGTCCATGATCTGAGCATGCGTAATGAACGAACGTTCGTTCACTTTCCTGTCGTGCACATAGTTCCTCTATCGCTCAAACGATCGTATCTATTGTGTGTACAATATCTACGAACGATCGTGTCGTTATCTCTATGTGCAGGATCGGTGCTATACGATCGTTCGTAGATATCATGCAGGATCGTTCGTCGTTCGTTTTCCAACGATAATAATTGGAAGTGTGTACGTAGCTTTATAGACTTGACATTTGTGTTTCCATTTTTTATGTACTAACACATGTGATCAATCCTATTTGATTGTAAATCCAAAAATTGGTTGCTTAGGACTGGTCAGCCCCTGATTTCCCATATGTATATAAATATATATATATATATATATATATATCTATATATATATATATATATAAATATATATGAAAATATAAAGACCCTTTAATGGAAAGAAAAAGTGAAAAAGTTGGCCCTGGTACATTTGGTCTTACTGAGTACAGAAGATTATGTCCTGCTTTGCTTTGTCTCTCCTTTTCCTCCTATATACTGGTATAGGCAGGAGATTACTCTGCTGCACATAGTCTGCATAGAGCTGCATCAAGTATTCCAACATTTGGGGAATAGCCTGTAGAGCACCAGGACTTTATTAAACATTCCTAAATAGTCCTGCAAAATCCAGGATGGTTTAGGGGAATGTTTGAATGTATATACCTAATCCGCCATGTTTGCAGAAGGCAATTGCCCAAAAAGGATGACCTTGTAAAAGGACAATATATTTTTTCCTTTCCTGCTGCCCACACTGCTCAACACCGACCTATTAATAAGAAATCCTCCTCTGAATTGTCATCAGATAACACTTCCATTGTTCCCTGCTGTGTTCAAATGGTCCTCCTCCATGCCACATAATAATGATAAAGAAGTTGGCGGGTGAAATCTTCCCTGTACACATGATGTATACAGCAATATGCAGAGGGTAACAGAGGAAGAAAAACAGACAAATTTTGTTTCTTCTGCAATAAAGCAAACTTATTGCCTGTTTACATTGTTCACCTTAAGGTACACTGAGCTACACATGCACAGGTCAGTATATGATCCCCACATAGCTGATTGCTGGGAATGAATGAAATCCCGTGCACATGTGATCATTCATTCTGACCTGGCCAGTCAAGATGGCCAAAGATCCCAAACCCAGAAAAAGATGGGGGGAGATGTCATGGCCTGAGAAGGAGCAAGAAGAGGTGAGTTTTATTGAATAAAGGCAAACATTAAAAAATAAGTTTATTTTATTGCAGATCTGCAATTCTGCAAAAAAGAATATGCCTGTTTTAGGTTTTAACATATGGTCACACCCCTCAAAGTATATATATAT
Organism: Pyxicephalus adspersus; assembly: GCF_032062135.1. Taxonomy (NCBI): domain Eukaryota; kingdom Metazoa; phylum Chordata; class Amphibia; order Anura; family Pyxicephalidae; genus Pyxicephalus; species Pyxicephalus adspersus. Next base: position 130,408,753 of record NC_092859.1, read on the forward strand.
ATATATATATATATATATATTTATATATACTATTTGGATTTGAACACAAACATTTGTACCTCCTCCTTAAAACATCAGCTGTTTCCCCAGAATAAGGTAATATAGATTGCCTTTGTACAAACAAACAAAGTAAAATACATGTAATGTCTTCCATTTGGTTGCATGTTGTTAGGAATCTATTTTCCTAAATTGTCTATATCAGTGGGTGGTCTGGGAAGGTGATGTACAGACATTTGCTACCCATAGTGACCATCTTACTATACATGTACTCAGATTTGTTCATGCTGACATTTGGTATTGATCCTGGTTTCTCATTCACCATTATACAAACATGTTCCTAAATTACTTTTCTGTAGCTCTGTATTACCAAACAGTATATAGGAAATAGGTATCTAGTTTATCTTTCTTTTAGGATAGGCAGAGAGGTAGATAGACCACACATGTGATTTTGTCAATCTTCTAGACAAAAGGCAAGATGGAAATGTTGAACCAATAACAAACACAATCTTTCTTAACTGATTGAGCAGGGATTTGTTTGTCATTTGGGTAAAGAAAAAACTAAAATGAAAAGGCAGGTCCTGTATTGCAGAAGGGGACAGGTGATGTCTTTTTGCAATAAAACAAACCTAACTTTTTTTCTAATAAACTTACCTGTCATCAATTGTTCCTGGGCAAAGCATTGTATGTCCTTCTGCAATTAAAAAGCCCTAATTCCACTTTAACCATCCTATTAAAATCAATACCATTTTCTCAATCATGATCGCTATGCCAATTACTTATAAGACTGAATTCAATTTAAAAGATCCAATTGATATATATATATATATCTATATATATATATATATATAGACTAAAAATAACATTGAGAGATCATATATGCCTAGCATTGGCTTGATATTCCCAATGGCTATCCAGGTCCTGTAATCAGGCCAATAAAAGCAAGGGCAATTCAATTGTTTTTGTTTAGTCTACTCTTTTATTTGCCTAGAAATTTCTAGCAGGAAGACATTTTATTGCGGAATGACATAGTCTATCTTTCCTGCAATAAATGTTTTTTACCTGCCTATTAGCAAACCTGTTTAGATTTTACTCTGGCCATGTGCACTTGATGGTGGGATGAATGAGGGTCCTCTCCTCCTCCTGTGTCATTATTTGTATTTGTCTGTCATTCGCAACCCTTATTTATTGTACAGTGCTGTGTAATGTGTTGGTGCTATGTAAATGAAAGTGAATGAAGTCTCATACACATGTGTAGGAGGTAAGTGATTTTTGACAGCCAAGGATGCTGAACCTGGAAGAAGACCCGGCAAAGAAATTGGCGACATGGCGTAAGCTTGCACTTTTCATAGTGAGGAAGGGAGCTTCATCCTTGCTGGCTGCTCAGGTTGCATGTTTGAAAAAGGGATGAAATTTAAGGAAAACTCCACATTATTATTTTTTTTTTCATATTAACACCTATTAATTGTACAGCGCTGCATAATTTGTTGGCACTATATAAATACTATTTATTAATAATAATAACAGCAACAGGTACAAGTTCAACAACGCGTACAAAGTTTACATGGCCCATTGCCATAAGAGTCGTTTCAGAACTCTCATTGCAATGGGCAGTTCTCAGTGCCTTTTTGACAATATTTTTCCTATTAGCCAAAAAAGATAATTCCCATGTATTCCGCCAAGATTTTTAGGTTTTTACAGAAAGATGCAAGATGTGCATCAGTAAAGCCGCTGATTCATAATCTGGACAAACAGAATGGGTGCATCTCGCTAGCAGGGACACAGAAATCAATAGAAATTGGTCATACAGTTAGAACTATGCCACAGGCACAAGAATCTCAGATAAGTAATAATACAAAGAAAGACATGCTTGTACAACTGACTGATGATTGATGGTAATAACAGAAATTATGGGATTACTAAGGAGTTCCAGAGAATTGTATGGCAGCTGTAGGAATATCACAAGCCCGTGCAGTGTGGGCAATTGCCGCTCACCTACAGGTGTTTTTTTAGCTATACTTTACTAACCTATTCTTTACACATTTAATATAACAGAGCTACTCCAACTAACTAGCCAGAGGATAAATACAACGTGAATCAAACCTTTTTTTTCCATCTCTAAATATAGCCCACAACGTGGAGAGTCACGTTGGCCTATTTTTAGCACTGTTTCACGTAACTCTGTCTTTATCACTGCTTGTCCCCCTCTCATCCTGTTTACAGAATAAAGTTCCCAACCAAAAAAAAAAGTCGAAAGGAGAAATATACAGTTTAAAGGCATTATTTCTACACATCAGTTTGATCCATTTAAAAAACAGCAACTACATTACACAGTTGCCAATGGCTGTGTCACTGCATGGACAGAGAAATGTGTATAACCCCTTGTATTGATGTGAAACATACTGTAGCAGAAAATGAAATTACTTTTCTCTGCTTTCCTCCACAATATCTAATTTAAAGGGTTCTGCTTGTATTTCATGGACATGTTTATAGTCAATACGTGATTTAATCTTCAGAAAGACAAACAGTTCCAAGGCACCGTTTATCATCTAAATCAAAGAATGACCAAAATTCATAGGATCAGAGAAAAAAATGTATTTTTCCTACATAGACAATAAAGACAACAAAACTGTGCATGTTGGGATTCCTAAAATGCATAAACAGAGCACAGACTGGTATGTGGACTCCCCAAACTGTGCAGTATATAATATAAAGTCATGAGGACAGTCCGTTAAGTTTTATTGGCACACAGAAAGAAAGATCTGTTCCCACTACTCTATATTTTACCACTGTAATATATCTTTCTAAAAGATATTATATTTTTATTTTTACTTTGGGTTATTCTAGCAGTTATGTTGTATTGTGGTTACCGCTACCAGCATGTAGTAGCTCAACCATGGCCATCCATTGGGAATGAATGGAAGTGGTAGTAAACAATTTGTACTGCCCACTATCAAAGGAAGTGTTCATTCATTAGGAAAGGGAATAGCAGCTGGCAATCCACTGGGAACTGATCGTCCACCATCCTATGAATAATTTTAATCTTAATGATATTTTATTTACATTTTAAGATATGAACCCAGAGAATAACCCTTAGTTTATAGGCTAACGTGTCCACACTACACAGTCAGTCTTAGGACTAGTATGCACATGCCCACTCTCATCTTTTCCACTGCATTTTCAATCCAATAAAACAATCAGATCTGAAATGAATGCCAAGTAAATTCACCAACTGACTGATTGTGAGCAATGGAATTTGGGTTTCCACTTGGACAAATAATTCAGACATGTTGCACATATCAATCCAAAGTACACATTGTGCCATGTGTGCTAGAGGTCAAGCATATCCGATTGGGAGCTTCCAACTGTTCTCTGATTTACCCCTTATAACCGGAACAGCAGGACATTGTACATACGTACATATTCACTTGCTGTACCAGAGATATATGTGGAAATTAGAGAAAATCACCCATAGTGAAGGAAAATTTGCCTCTTTGACAGTTGTCATTAAATTGGTGTGTTTATTGGAATACTTTCCCTACCGTCTTCTGGGGACAACCCTAAAATGATGGATTTGACCTCAATTTCTTTACCGTGACAATGAACAAAAGTACAAAAAGAGGGGCAATTATCCCCAATGGAGGCAAAGATTACTGAAATTTACCAAAATTCTTACCCCCTTCAAGTATGACCATTACAAGCGATGCTTAAATCTTTTGCATTGCTTGCCAGTATCAGTTGTGTACGACCTTCAAATGACTGAGAGGCCTATTCAAAAATGTCTTCGTCTTTCAAGCAGTGGTATTCAGAAATGACTCTATGGAGTCTATTTATAAAGCAGTGAATCTGACATTCACTGAAACATTATCTGATGGAGAATCAATTACTGCTTCTAAAACACCTCCAAGCAGTGTGTATTAGCCGAGATTTTAAGCTAGTACCATAGTGCTGAAAGGGCCAAACAAGCCAGAAGAAGCCCGAAAAAAATGGTGGCACCCGGTGCTTCCTCTGCATCGGGATGAAGGTGGACTCCAGGACAGCATAGGACCCAATCGAGGACATCTTTAATAGGATTGAGGGATCTGCCGAATTAAAAGTAAGTGTTATTTTGTTTTTCAGTTTAGTTCCGCTTTAAGGACCCTAAAATTACCTTCTGAACTTTTCAAATCCACACTCATTGTTGATAACATTTGGTTGATCAACTTTAAAAATCAATAATCAATTTATATGAAGCAGATGAAAAATGAACTGCTCAGTCGAATGTGAAAATCCCCCGGGTATGGCCAGCCAGAGGAACTTACTAGAAGGGTTGTGCTTCTTGTAAGAATATAAATGCATAATGTTCATATGACAGAAGAATATTGTTAAACAACACAAAAAGGAATTGTATGATCTTAAATATGTTTTCTCTGCCTAATTTCATTACGTATCGCCTGCTTGTGTGTATATGATTATATACAGAAAATCTAAATCTGGTTGCAGTAAGTGTACTGACGAAATGCGTGGAGTCTGCTTACAATTACAGAGCTACAAACAGGATCCTGAAGATCTAATTAGGAGCATGAAAACTGTAATTTGGGTATAAAAAACAGAGTGGTTAAACTTAGCAACAAGTTCTCTCGCTGACCTATAATATCGTGAGCTTGATATATTTGGACTCATATCCTGTTTATACTTTTGTACACAGATATAACTTTTATGCATGCATCTCACAGTACTGTATGATCCATATTAAGCTCTTCTAGGAAGTTCAAATTATTCAGCTTTATGGAAAAATGACAGTCATGCAATGTTTCTGGGACTTTTCCCGAAAGCTGCGTGATATTTACATTCAGTATATACATTACTGCTAGCCTTTCATCTATAATGCATACAATGACTGTAACTAGTGTGTAGAAACGCTTTTCTTTGATAAACCTGTATCAAGTATTCATATTTGCTGACATTCATCTACTGACAATGTTGTTTTCCATCAACGCAAGAACCTGTACAAAGAAATGAATTTATATAGCTCAATGGTGGTCAACTTACAATATAAAGAGGATCTCTAGTGAAGTCCCTGAGATCAATAAAGGACCGTATATAATATTCATGAATGTACCAACCACTCCATATCCCTTTCCTATTGTGTGATGCTTCCCCCTTCTCTTAGATTGTAAGCTCTTCGGGACAGGGTCCTCTCCCTCTAAGTCACTGTCTGTATCTGTCTGTCATTTGCAACCTCTATTTAATACACAGCGCTGCGTAATATGTTGGTGCTATATAATACTGTTTAATAAATATAATAATAATAATGTAGTGTTACGGGAAGCGGTCAGGGAATGCAGACATGCTACAGGAAAACAGGAGATTGTCAGAGACCACAGACATTGTATAAGAAATGTTCAGAGACTGCAGATATTTTACAGGAAAAGGAGGGAAACTAAAACAGAGACTCTTCAGGAAATGGTCAGAGATTGCAGATATTCTAGAGGAGATGATCAGGGACTGCAGGTATTTTACAGGGGATGTTCAGACACTGCAGGTAGTTTACAGAAAGAAGTGGGAAACTGAAGACAGACATTCTACAAGAGATGATCAGAAAGTGCAGGCACTTTTTAGGAAATAGATAGGTCAGGGACCACAGGAATTGTACAGGAGATGGTTAGAGACTAAAGACGTTCCACAGATAGTCAGTGATTGCAGATGTTCTACAGGAAATAGTTGGAAACTACAGACATTATAGAAGAGATGGTCAAAAACTGCAGGCTGAAATGAAATATGGGGGGCATAGATTTAATATGTTGTTTAATTCTTTTGCCTATCCTTGCTTGTATATACTGTGTGTTCGGGCAGATGGTCAGAGACTGCAGACATAGGTGCATTGTTTGTCAGGTTGAATAAAAGGACATTAAGCCAATCAAGTTCAATCACTGGGGAAATAAACATACTAGATACTAGCATATTCCAGATAAAACTATATAGACATAGTTGATCCAAAGGAAGGCAAAAAAAGGAAAAAACACTTATAAACATAGTTCAATTTGCTCCAACAGGGGAAAAATTATCCTTTCTGATCCCATGAGGAATTGGGACATGTTATAAGTGATGTTGAAGACTGGGGACATGCTTAAGGGGAAAGTCATAGATTGGAGATATAATAAACAAGACTGCTACAAATCAGTGCTCATGCAGCTCCTTTATAAATCAATGTTTCAATATGTGTATCCCAATGTCACCCCCTAAACACTTCAGAAAAGAATGTGTTTATCTGCCAGAAATTCAAGGTACTTTTAACTTGTTTGGTGTGACATCACATTGCCTCTCCTGCTATTAAAACATATCTCAATCAGCTCTGTCAGCCTTGCCTGATGGACCACAGAACCCAATTCCTCACCCCTTCACTGTCCCACTCTCCATACACCTGCATGGATTTCCTCTCTGGCAAAGCAATGCTGCTGACACCTAAGGCCTTTGTATAGGTAACGATTTATTGTGAGATGTAGTTCCCAGGCACATGCTGGAATTTTACAAGCTTAGTAAAGATGTTGCATGCAGTAATAAAAACAGAAACAAGGTAAAAAAATGCTAGGACATCCTATATAGACAGAGGCTTGAAGATATGCTTGGAGAATGACCACACATACCCTTTAAGTAAAATGAAATCAAATTGTTTTGCAAGGATTTGGTAAGTAAATTAGTTTGTTGATTAATCATTACATAGACTTTAGCTATGTTGCTATTACAGTTGTTGTTTTTATTATTACATTTGTTTATATAGTTATGTTTTGTGATGACAGGAACATTATGTACATAGAATAGATGCAGAAGGATCAAGATGCTTGAATACATGACATAAAGCACAATACAAAGTAGAATAATTTTCCTGCAGCGTAAGAAACAAAATATATTCTATTAATGAAAAGGCAAATGTAAGCTAAAGAAAAAAATAAGATAAAAAGGTCAGTTCAGTGCAAAAATTGCATTATGGTTTTAGGAGTCTGGTTAGCTTAGTCCTGATTTGTGGTCCACTGAGGTGCCACCTTTGGTTCCTGTGCACCAAATTTACTTCTCTGTTGAGCACCCCAGGAACCTCAGCTTTCCTGATCAGCCCATGAGCTTCTGCTTCAATGGCCTTACGAATAAATATTGAGGCTGGCCATCACATTGATGGGTGAATAATGATGTTATGGCAGCAGCAGGGGCTGTTGACCAGGAAAAAGGGGCAAACCATTTGGGGTTGCCACAAAACATGAAAAAAACATGGTGAGCAGGCACCTTGGGGTACCGGCTATTGCATGACATCTGCACTCTACCAAGATAAAACTCATATAGGTTTCCTTTAAAGTTCTTTAAATCAAAGGAAAAATAATATTTACCTCCACAATGTGTCCCCCTACTCACTGCGAAGGTGGAATCCTTGTTTTGCCTAAGTGATGAAAAAAAGGGCAAAGAACTTTATCCCTCCCCCAGTATCCAACCTTCATTGCCCAATTTTCTGAGATGGTTCTGGCCCTCAGCATCCTCTGGCTCTGCATTGTACAGGATGGCATCAGAGAGCTGTAAACATTGGGAAGACTTTAGGAGACCAGTCACATGAAAAGGAAAAAGCCCAAGGGAGCAGAACAAGGCAAAGATATCACCTAATTTATCATCTCCTAAGCAAAACAAACAGTGGGAATGGGGACCCATTGCAAGAGTAAATATTTTTTTTCAGGCCTCCTCTTCCTTTGGCTGATCACATTACACTTTGTGTTCTAGAAAAAGACAAAGAAAGAGTGAGTGTGAAAACCACAGCGGACCTGCAATCTATGGGAACTACAACTCTCTACAGCAGACATTGTACCCTCTGATAGACATTAGGTCAGTTATTTAAAGTACAGTAAAACTGGCAATGTATGACTGATAAAAAGAAAGACATTTTGTTTGTACATCCAAACTTATCAGATGATACGTGCCCAGAGTTCTGCTTTAAAACATATGTATAGTCAAACCTTTTCTTATGTATATATATAGTTTTACATAGAGTAGAGGAGAAGAAGAATCCTTGTCAGTTTAATTGGTGTCTTTGTCCCAGATAGGGAGATAACCAATCATCTTGATGACTATTATTCATATTATTATATCAATACTTTTTCAGTTTCCAAAATGATATTCCATTTTTACAACTATTCCAGTGGCAGCTGTCTACACCACCTCCTAAATGGTAAGCTCTTCGGGCAGGGTCCTCTCCTCCTCCTGTGTCACTATCTGTATCTGGCTTTCATTTGATGTTTAATGTACAGTGCTGTGTAATATTATGGTGCTATTTAAATCCTGTTTATTAATAATATTAAGAATAATAAAAATAATAATAATGTATGTAAGTCAAATATTAGTAGCCCAAGATAATACGTTGAAAATCTGTACAGCAGTTCCCCAATGTTGTTCATCAATCAAATATGGTGGATTGATGAATGGTCGATCAAGAAGGACAAATGTGCTGCTTGTTCATCCCCCCTTCTAACATGCAGTTAGATTAATTGGCTTCTCCTAAAAAATTGACCTTAGACGGTGGTAATGACATATAACTATGATAGGGACATTAGACTGTGAGCCCCTCTGAGGGACAGTTAGTGACATGACTATGAACTTTGTAAAGTGCTGCATAAGATTTTGGTGCTTTTGTCATTGGAAGTGATGACAAAAGATCTTTCCAGCAACAATCCTCTGTACAGGGTTTTAGAGGAGAATTTCCCTAAACCTAAATTGAAAAGAACTTTACATTTTCCTTATTCTGTCCACATCCAAGAAAAAGGTTTCCCTATGTGTACACTTTGACCTAATACACTTTTATGTTACAGCGTAGGATTATTACACATGGTACAGTAAAGTCCAATACAGACCTTCAATAATTATTACTGACCCCCCTTTTAGCCCAAATGTAATTGTGGTAAATGCGGTGTTGTACAGATTGCACTGTTCTATGGAGTATAGAGGGGGGGACAAGCAGGAGGCCCCCTGCTGTGTCCCCCCCCCCCCCATAGTAAACAATCCAGGTCATTAGCAGTTTGTCATTTAGCGATACAGCACAATGGATCTCTAAAGGACACAGTGGGACCTAGAATTTCACTGGATACATTCACATATGCATTCACATATGGCACATGTGCATTGTGTATTTGTAGTGGGATTGCCCTTAATGTGGAGCCTGGCAAAGCAGAACAACGAAAAATAACGTCAGTATGGAGCCAATCTGGTAATTGTATCTACAATATCTCATGTGACCGCTTTAGATTCAGATTGTGCTCAGCAGAACTCCTTTTTAAACTTGAGATGCGTGCAAACTACAACCAAATGTTTAATTTCTTTAGTCAATGGTATTGCAGCATCAAAAGACATTGGCGTGTCAGCTAAGTAAACACAGCTTCTTACTATCAATGAAAAATATGGCTGCTGGCTACATATTGTGCAGCCAGATTTCCTAGACTCTACAAGTTTCTACATATACACATTCCCCTCCTCACTTTCAGTGCTCTTATGCCCTTTAGACAATTAGATTCTTACATCCATCCTCCCCCACACTACTCCAGCCTTTCTCTTTACTCTTCCCTCCATTTCAGCTTTGTTTTTACCTGTTATCAGTTTACAGCCCAGCTGCCATGTACAGGGGCCACATAGCAATAGACAAAGGACTGATCCACATACAAGGACAATACAGAAGGATTTTTGATCAAGCAAACTGTGCAGATTAAGGACAAACACATGCACACTGAAAAGCTAGGATATTATGTGACCCTCTGAGGCTGCCGACCATTACTGCTTGCTGTAATGTTCCAATTGCAGTGAGAAAGAACCCAGAGAGAGCGGCACTTAGAGTTCTCAGGCTTGTACATTATATTACTCTGATTACTGATGTTAGTTCTGGGTTGCCTGGTGGTAAAGTATTTCTTGATATAGGAGAATCCATCTGTTATTTACAATAGAAAAAAAGATTCTGGAAAAAGTAAAGTTGCTTTGTGTTCTTAGAATGCAAAGATGATAACCTTACGTCGAATATACTGCAAAAAAAAAAAAACCGCAAAGTGTAACAAAGGGTATAGATAAAACATATAAATAAATATAGTAAATGTTGCCTGCATGCCTTCAATAAACAATACATTGTCCAATGCTGGCTGTACACTGGTGGATACACCTATTTGATATACACACAAATCTTTTAAAACTAGGTAATTCCTACATCGACCGGGAATTCCTGTACCTTTAGAAATTGGTGCCACATACCCAGCCCTCTCCTCCTCCTGTGTCACTGTCTGTATTAGTCTGTCATTTCCAACCCTAATTTTATGTACAGCGCTGCGTAATATGTTGGTGCTATATAAATCCTGTTTATTATTATTATTATTATTAATAATAATAATAATAATAATAATAATCATGTGATCACTATGTTGTTGGTGTTCAAAGCCAGAGAGCAGCATAATTTGAGAAAAGAATGGAGCTGGTTAAAAGGTGCCCTGTGGTACCCAGAAAACTTGATACCTTGCATTTCTGGTGCAAGTTCCTAACACTTGTCAACCACTCTGAATAACTTTTATCAGTGCTCAAAGATTGGTTGAAAGTTAAGCAGGATCTTCATTATTGTACTAGGTATCTTTTTCCAAAAGCCATGTGCAGCAATTTATTAAACTATTTCATTTGGCATAACTGTTTGGAAAGCGGGGTTTTCCATTATAGTGGGAATGTAGATATATTCTACTCTTGCTACTTTTACAATATTAGAGATTAATCTATATAATGCTGCTGTGTCACATGTGATATTACAAAATGTCAGGGACAATTGTCATGTCAGTACTCTATTCTGTAGTTCCTCAAAGAGCAAAATTTTATTGTTGTCAACAAAATCTCCCAATGCATACCTGACATGTTTATATCATTTAAAGTGGATCTCCAGTAAATTTGCTGTGGTTTTGGATAGAGTGGGTTTTTATTTCTGCATGTGCCCCCCATTTAGGACTCTTGGGTCAGTATAAGTGGCACTAGTAATCTTTTTGGCCATCTGTAAGGATCACATTCTTCCCATTATGAGACATTCTTCACATTGATCACTATTCCAATATACTGTGAGCTGTAGATATAGTAATGGTAGCAGGGGTTCCCTGACAGGTATTTCAATGATTCCCCTATATAAAATGTTTAGAAAAGCTGATATAGAGAGTAAGTGCACAGAAACACAATAAATATGAAACAAGGTCATCAGGTCAGTGCATGGAGATCTGAAATTGCTGAAACTTCTAAAGTATTTGCAGTAGTGTTGGAGGAGCAGCTGTGTCACTACACTCCCACCAGACCATTGGCACTCACCTAGGTAATATCACAGGTGATAATGACCCGATTCTACACATTTCTGTGTCCTGTTGATAAATACACAAACATGTAGCCCCATCAACACCTATTTAAGCTGAGATGTACAGTGGCCATCATTAATAATTCAGGGAGCACAGGCACCCCAGATGTTGCCCACCCTTCCCAATCATAGCGGTGTGAAATAGTCACTGTGTCTATCAGTTCTGTTAGTGATAAATGCAAATTCACTGTAACAATGGATAAGATTGAGGAAACAGCTGGCAAGGAGAACATGTATAAGAACTCAGAAAAGCTGTCAGGATGGTGTGATATTTGTTGACACTTCTTTGTGATGTGTGATGAGCAGTGTGATGTGTGTAGAGTGAGAAGGGAGCTCATACAAAGGTTTTGTGTTATGGTTTGTACAAGGATTTTACTTGAGGTTGTATTTAAACACGGGATCATCTGCAGGCTACTCTGCTTTAAGCTACCAAAAGATATAAAAACAAATCTAACCATTTTTTGGTCATCTCAGATGATGATCTTATATCTTCGTTAGGTAAATGTATGGGGAATTAATCAGTTGAACTAAATTTCTGAACCTGAGCATTCATAGTCTCTGCTTGATAAAAGTGGCTCTCCAACATTAATGTTCTCTTCTTAAAGTATGCAGAAATGCTGGTAGGATGTCTGCCTTTCACAAACACTCCTATACCTGAAATCTTTTAGAGTAAAAAGCAAATATCACACCATTGTTATCATTCTCTAAGTACAGCTCTCCAACATTCTCATTCACCAAAATACCAACATTCTCATTCTCCAAGGTTACCTATATAAATTACCCTTTCAACTTAAAATGATCTCTTTTACCTAAAAATAAAAGAGAAAATATAACGTATTTTTAGCAAGAACATATATTCACCTTTTCCTTTAATATGTATCTATAGCCAAAACCTTTTGGATAGAGTGAGAGAAGTTCAGAAATGTTTACAGGTTTTTCTGCCACTGGAGTCTCCATTTGAGAAATTTAACCCTAATTTTTGTCCCATAGACAGTCTTTTCGACCAAGTTGAAGAAAAGGAAACTATTCAACATCAACAACAACAGAAGTAAAAGTTTTTTGTTTTTTTTTACATTGAGTGTATGCTAGAACGTGAATCAATTGTTTATTCCTGTCTGTTTCCCTGGGGCAGATTTTCTCTAATTTTCTGTCTGGTGTTGTCCCCAGAATGGAAAATTTGGGGAAATCTTTGAGCTGACACTCAAGAAAGGGTAGTAATACAAAATACACACCAACTAATGTTTTATGACTTCTACAACTTTAAAGCAGAATTAACATTTCACTCTAAAAATATGTGACCATGGCATGTCTTTATGCCATGCCTGATCATTTCACTCAAGATGTCAATTGTTGCATACCAAGTAGAACACGACTTCCCCTGTGCTTGTTGGGACTGAATAAACTCCTGTGGTGGCCAAAGATTGCAACAAGTAAGAGAATAAGAAAGAAGATGGCAGCACCCTGCAGCGGGGACGGGTGGGTATAACAGGGTTTATTTCCACTTTAAATGCTTGCTCCAGTATATATGGTTACTGTTGATTGCTTAAGTGTTTACTAATCGGCTCTGTGCAATTACCCTGCAACTGATATAAAATGATTTCAGCCACACGTGCATTGTTTTCAATGAATTGGCTGAATCAAAGATCTGCAATGACAAGAAAAGCAGTAAAGCACATCCTGAGTCTGAATATATAATGAAGAGATATGGGTGCGGCATGTATATAAATATACTAAATAAACTATACCAAGAAACCACACTTGATAACACATTTAATTTCTTTCTTTTACACATATAAGATATGGGTGCGGCATGTATATAAATATACTAAATAAACTATACCAAGAAACCACACTTGATAACACATTTAATTTCTTTCTTTTACACATATATCTAAAATAAATTGAAATGACTATGCTACTTTTAAACTACTAATAAATATAAAACTATGTACTAATCATCAGATCCAATCTGGAGTATTGTGACTTTTTTACCTGCAGGCTTACTACTTAGTCATATGGCACTCCTCCAGATAATTGTGAATGCAGTGAACTCATTATTGCTTCCAGCATTCAATTCAAGCCTCCCATACTCACCAATAAGTCCATAATAACTATTACATTTATTAACACACATCTCTTGTCCCCCAATGCAATCACTTACTTTGTAAACCTCCCCCTAGGACAGTTCATAGATTATTAAACTCAAATGCAGCCTTCTTAGCAGAATAATGCTAGGCATATACTATGCGATTTCCTGGCAATATTATTAATAATTGATAATATGATCACAATTACAATCTATTTAAATCAATATTTCTGATCACGTACAAAAATTCAATGTACTAACCACTTGTTTAAATATTATCAGAATTGCAATTGGATTTGCAAATCAAATGTTACTATTGACAATTAACTGAAAAAACAAATCAACATTCTGCACAAAGATTGATCATAAAATGATAAATGGAATTGTTTTGATCAATCATTGAGAGATTCACTTTTTCCATCCTAATGATCTTCTAATTGAGTGTTTCTTGACCTTTAAAAAATGAAAGAAACTTAAAATAACTTTCAAGTCTTCAGGGAGCCCCTAATATAATTTCTATATCCCTCACTGTACATTAGCATGGTCAGAGGGAAGAATGTCACCATTACAAATATCTAAAAAAATTATTCTTATCACTTTAACTGACCTGTAAGGCATAAATTGCCTAATGCACAAAGAACCCCTAGTACTTTTGGAGGAAACCTAAGGTTTCATGGAACACTGGTTGAGAAACACCTAAGATCTAATAATTTAAAAATAATGTATGGACAGCACGGTGGCTAAGCGGTTAGTACTTGCCGTTGCAGCGCTGGGTCCCAGATTCGTTATTTCAAGGGGTTTCACTATGTAAAAAGATAGACAAACAATGGTCTAGACATTGAAGTATTTGTACACTGGCTGCCCTTGCAATTTTATGAAAGGTCCAGGCCACTGTTTCTGCATGGAGTTTGCATGTTCTCCCCGTGTTTGCGTGGGTTTCCTCCGGGTACTTCCGTTTCTTCACAAATTCTAAAAACATGCGGTTAGGTTTATTGGCTTCCCCCCAAATGTGACCTTAGACTGTATTAAAGACTATGACTATGGTAGTGACATTGTGAGCCACTTTGAGGGATAGCTAGTGACATGACTATGGACTTTGTACAGCACTACGTAATATGTTGGCGCTATATAAATACCGTGTAATAATAATAATAGTATATGGCTAGCTTAACACACACATAGTTGCTACATTTCTCTAATCCTGTTATTCAGACAAAAGGTGAGACATGTTGGTATTTTCTGCCTGACTACAAGCTGCATTAATAATGGACATTATCAATAATATTAAGAAACATTGAAAATTATTAAATAATTTGCCCCTCTGATATTTACTAAAAGCTAGAATTAGGTTTTAGTGGACTGATCCTTTAAGAGACACAAAACTACCTGCAGCAAATTGCAACAGTATACTTGACAAGGGTAATGGTTACATTTTTCCCAGTGTAGTTACTGTACTTTGAGTATTTGCATAAAATAAAATATTGTTTCTTCAAGAGTTCATTTACAGATTATTCATTCATGTAACTGTGCTTCTGTAGCTCACTTGGCTGCTTGTAAAGATTTAACACTGTCACATGGAACCTTTATTGATTCATCAATTTGTTTTGACTAAAGTTCACTACAGTGCAGTTTCATACATTCAGAGTACATTCATTGTCTCTGCACCACCTAAGGTTGAATTCCTAGAACAGTATGTATAAAAAGTGGTGAATGGCAGTTTTACACGTAGCATGCTCCCTGAAGTTCAAGTTTAATAGTTTTATATATATATATATATATATATATATATTAGGATGTGTCCGTTTCTAAAAACAGGGAGAACATATCTCAAGTCTAAAGCTACGTACACACTTCCATTAATTATCGTTGGCAAACGAACGACGAACGATCCTGCACGATATCTGCGAACGATCGTATAGCACCGATCCTGTACATTCAGATAACGACACGATCGTTCGCAGATATTGTACACACAATAGATGCGATCGTTTGAGCGATACAGGAAGTGACGTGCACGACAGGAAGTGAACGAACGTTCGTTCATCACGCATGCTCAGACCATGGATGATCAATGAACGACCGTACACACGATAGATGGTAAACGATCGTCGTCCAATCCGATCCGCCGGTCCGGTCGTTCATTTCCAGTGACTATTCTCGTTCGTCGGCGTCGTTGGTTACTTTTTTTACGAACGATTTTTGACCAATCGATCGTTCGTCGTTCGTTTCCAACGATAAAAATTGGAAGTGTGTACGCAGCTTAAAGCTGTCCAAAAACCACCTGGCTGGATCAATTGATGAACTCATGTCTAAGGCAGCAGAAGCTATTTTGTTCCCTTGAATGGGCCAGCACTATATGCTGGCCATTCATCCCTCTTTCCCAACTAGCCAAGAAGAATTAAAAATTGACTGGTTGAATTAAACATGCCTCTAAAAAAGTGTTTTTCAACCAGGGTGCCATGGAACTCTAGTGTTCCTCCAGAGGTTGCTAGGGGGTCCTTGAGCAATGAGCAATTTGTGCCTCTCAGGTCAGCTTAACAGATTCCAATGCACTTTTTGGCTACAATCTGTATGGGTGGCAGCCTTCCCAATGACCAACAGTATAAGGGGGGTTACTGGCCACCTTACTAATGTACCGTGAGTTGTGGATATAGTAATTATAGCAGGGGTTCCCTGAGAACCTCAAAGTTTTTTTAAGGGGTTTCCCTATGTAAAAAGATAGACAAACATTGTTCTAGACATTGCAGCATTGGTACACTGGCTGCCCCTGCAATTTTATGAAAGGTCCGGACTACTGCTTCTTGACCAAGGTCTTGTGAAACCCTGGAGTTCCTTAAGAGCAGTGTCTCCCAACCAGGGTTCATAGGAACCCAAGGGGTTGTCAGGGGTTCCTTGAGCAATGAGCAGTTTGTGACTCTCAGGTCAGTTACTACTGACGCTTTTTGGCCATCTTTAAGCGTCCCAGCTATCGCACTAGCCAGCAATGTAAGGCATTGTTCCCAATGATCACAAAGCTGATGTTTTGTGAGCTGTGGGTATAGTAATTATAGGCGGAGTTCCCTAAAGACCTGAACTTTATTTCAAGATGTTTTCCCATGTTAGGAAGGTTGAGAAACATTGCTCTAGAGCAGGGGGTCAGCAAACTCCAGCCTTTAGGCCAGAAACCACTTAACTGGTAGTTCGTTCCTGGCCTAACACCCCCTGGCCGATCTGGCCTAATGCTGGCCCAGGGGGCAATTAGGAGCTACCGGAGCCGGTGCCGCCTCCTTGCTGTGGCCCACCTATTTATCGCGGCCGACTTTAATACTTCCGTCGCTGCGGTAAATAGGGAACGCTCCCTGAAGGGAAATCCCTCTCTTCCACAATGCATACGAAAGAGAAGGATTTCACTTCGGGGGGCGTTCCCTGGTGGTGGGAAGAGCCAATAGGGCAGGACTCAGTGTCCAGCCTAGTGCGCTCCCGCCCACCCCTGAAATGGCCTAGAGGCCATAAAAGTTTGCCGACCCCTGCTCAAGAGGCTCAGAGGGCTTCCTTGAGGAATGAACAATCTGTGCCTCTCAGGTCAGTTTAATAGATACCAATGGCTATCTGTAAGGATGATATTCTTTCCATTAATCAGCACTCTTCCCACTGTCCACCAAGCTACAGTGATCTGTGGATATAGTAATTAGAGTAGGGGTTCTTTAAGACTCAAAATACCCAGAAACCCAAGGGGTCCCCCTTTGTCAAAATTGTTCCAGACAACAACAATAAAAAATATAGAGATATTTTTTGCTAATGATTTGACACCTTATGTGGGAATTTGTGTCTGTAAATGATATTCTGAATGAATTACATATGTTTTGTGTTGCTATTGTACCTGAGTCAGCTGTTTTAACATGCCTACTCCAAAACAAATAGTAAATGAAACGTTGAAAAACATTTCCACTAGTTTGCCATTTACATTTCATTAGGATGGGAGTGGAATGTTTTTCATGTGCAGGAAAAGGTATTTTGTGCTTTCAGGTGTGTGGGCTCTTGACAAACCCTGAGGGCACATCTAAAAGAAGACCCCCCTCTTCTCCATAGACTCTGGCCCAGTGTGCCTTATGCTAATTCTGTTTACTAAACACTGGAACTATTCAACTTTTCAATTTGGTTGTTTAACAGATGCAAAGTGGTAAATTTTAGTAAATGTTATTCTCTCTAGCCAGGGACCTGAGAACATTTTGTCTGGATCAAGCAATCATCCTCCTACCGGAGGTGTCAACAATTAGTAGAAAACCCCTCCACCTTATGACTTCTAAAGAACCCATTGATAGGAAAAGCTAAAATAGGTACCACAGGTGTACAGTTGCCCGTTCCATTTCTTTTATTATAGGTATACCTGTAATAAGTAAGTGATCTGAATATGAATGTATCCCATATGATGAGAAAATGTAGATTATTAATATTTGACAACTCAGGAGAGTCAGGACAGAAATTCTACAAGAAGTTTTACCTTTCATCAATATGAATAAGATGATCTTACCGTTTGATGCTTGATTTGAGGGTAACATTTTACAAATGTCTATCATGCCAGAAAGAGAGAAATAATCAATGGTTGATACACAGTCAACTGTTTGTTAATCATTTTCCTAACCGCCTAGAAACCATCCATGTGAACAAGGCCTAAGTTGGATGGAGGGTTTTAAGGAAAAAGTCACTTCTGACGCACTTGAAGAGCTCATGGTTTTCAATGTCATAGGTATAGTACAATGTTGCTCTTCATAGGCAATCTGGGAGTACAGATATATGATATTTCTATATTTACATGCATTAAATTGAATCAATGGCAGATTACCTTTTAGTTTATTCATAATTTTGCATTCCTTGACATATGGTTTGGTTCAGGGTCTCATTTTATGTTTTAATTGGTCTGTTGATTTTATTTTAAGGTACTCTTTTCTTTGTTCACCTCATGTACTTACATTCTCCTTATGTACTTTTTTTCATTCACTCATTCATTGTCTATAGCTATATGTAAGTTTCAACAAGACTTTTGGAGTTTATACAGGAATTTCCCCAGTCCTGGCAGTTAAGTTGGGCAGTATGATGAAAGCTAATGCCTGGGAAGGGGAGCCCTGAACAGACAAATTAAGGACTCCAGACGAAAAAATGATTTATGGTTGTGTCCATTTTTTCATTTTTGTTGCCTGTGCCTCCATTGAGATATTTTAACTCCCTGTTGTGTCACTGAGCCAGGAAGTGGAGACATTTTCTTTGACAAGAACACAGAATTAGAAACATATCAGTGTCTCCAATCTTTATTTGCTAAAGCTGGAAATTTAGCTGAAGTTTTAGAAAGTGTAGGGAAATGTGCCCTTGTCTACATATTACCTGGACATTCTTCAGCATATTTATACTTCATTGCCTATATTGGTTCAGTAATTTAATACATTTTAATCATTCTGCAAAAATAAAGGAGCACATCCTGAACATGCTATTGTTCAGGTGGTAACCCCTATACAATGTGTCATAAGAAATGCTGGCAGAAGTTACATTATCTTGGGCACTTTTATAGCAGTCATGGGATTATTTTTTTAGGTCATATTTGTGCATATTTACTTAGTGTGTAGTGACAGCATCAGAAGTCTTGCTGATCCTGACTTACATCTGTTTGGTAATTACTATAGATCAAAGTCATAGGACAATTGATGTGAATAGACAGAGGTTGCACAGCCTATGAGGCCTTCCTTGTGATCTGCACAGTCTTTCATTTTTGATTATTACTTTTCTTGTCCAAATCTGACAAGTACCCAGACCTACGGGTATAGAGATGCATCTACACAAAAAGAAAAAAAATATACAGTGTATAACATTATTCAATAGGACAGTTCCAAGAGCAAAAGTGATGTGCATGTTGCAGTAACCAACATCTCCAATCAGCATTTTGTTTACTGTAGCTGGCTCAGTAATGAGATATGTTCTAAAGTCTTGCCATAGATTTCTGCAGGTTGTGCATTCATAAAAATACTGGAGAAAAGGGACACTTTTTGGTAAACTAGTTTATAGCAAATTTTTCCTCATAGAAATATGGAGGTTGCCATTGCTGACTTCTCATTCAGTCTATGAGGTCATGTTAACCTTCTTGTTTCACTACTTATGAGTCAGTTTATGGGGATAAAGGCTTTTGACTTTTTTTCTGACTTTCATGATATAAATATTTGTCATTGGGCCTGATTTATTAAAGTTTTTCATGTCCCCTATTTAATGTACAGTGCTGCGTAATATGTTGGCGCTATATAAATCCTGTTTATTATTAATAATAATAATAAACGCTGGAAAGGATACACTTTTATCAGTGAAGCCGGGTTATCCAGAAAACCCAGAGGATTTCTGCAAAGTCATTTGTTATTTGCTAGCAAATGTTTTGAATCCTGGACCAGATCTATTCCAGGCTTGTTGGATCACCCAGCTTCACTGATGAAAATGTATCCTCTCCAGCCTTGAAGAGCTTTAATAAATCAGGGCCATTGACTTAGAAAGTACTGAAAACATCAAGCCAGCAGAACAGCCAGGCAAATGGCATTCCAAGGTGAATATTGGTTGTCCTTTATGTTTATCCTAAAAAAGGTTTCCTTTAAACCAATGTATTGACATTAGAACATTGTTGCTTGGTCCTACTGATTTTGGTAAAACTGAATAATGCTCTAAAGGTCAATGGCTGCCCTCTGCATACACCTTTACCAGAGTATGTTAGGAAAATAGCAGCATCATACTGCCTACCAATATCTTCTGTCTACTGGTGACACCATAAACTACCCAAAGCCTAAAAAATATTAGCAACTATAGATGACTGTCTTCGTCTACCCTTTTAGTCCCAAAAAAAACAAATACACATCTCGTTAGTAAATGAGGTTAATTTTTCCAGATTCTACCCCCACCACTATACGTTTACCCATAGCCCTTTTATTCCTGCACTGCACCCATCAACACTTTCCATTGTCAATCACTGGAAAACTATTTCCAAAGATAATAACGTTATTATTTTCCGGTTTGCATTTATTTCACAGATTGCGTAGCGGACAAACGGTCCCTTAGCATCTTATTTTGTTGCACAACGCTTTGCATGCGCAGATGTCAGTAAATCAACCCTCCTATTAGCACAGCAAATGACATTGTTCTGGTTGAGCTCAGTTCAAAAAATAAATGAGAATCTGTGTGTTCAATTTAAAGAGGGGAAGGGAAAAAAACCCACCAAGCACCTCCGCTGATTGCTTTTTCTGCTGCTAAGTATAACGTGTTTCTTCTGCCAAAGAAAACTAAGAATGAACTTTGCTGAGAATATGGTGCAGAGAGAGAGATGATCTGTCTTCAGGATGTCTGTAATAAGATGAGGATAATGAGCAGAGGAGAACTGACTGTCTTAATATTCAGCTGGGCACTGTTCTAGTCTTACTAAGGGAAGGGGGGTATGAGAGGCCACCTTGGGGTCACCAAGAGTTTCCAGCATTAGCAATAGACACATCCATCCAGAGAGAGGAAGACCTGGGAGGGCAGCCCAAATCTGCATGTGTGCTGCAGGATCAGAGCTGGGGGAGGCTCCCTGGCTTGGAGCTGGCTTATTGGTAAGCAGCCTACTGATCTTTTGATGGATTGACTGGAGATGGATCGAATGACACCCTTTGCCTTGTTTCAGTTTGTTTTTCTCTTGGCTTGCTCTGCTGCTGCTGAAAGGCTTTACATGACTTTACAATTCTATGAAGGAAGCAACAGCAGAAAGAAGAACACTACATTGCATTCTCTTAAGAGGTAAGAGGCTGATTAGCAAGCAGAACGAGCAGCAATCTGTGCCCTGCTCAGTGCCACTCTGCAGCCTGGGCACCACTGAGAGCAGAAGGGATCCTGGGCACTGGCAGGGGCAGCCTGGACACTAATACAGAGCCTGGGCACTGGCAGGGGCAGCCCGGACACTAATAGGGGGGGAAGATAGGGCAGTCCACTGTCTCTCTGCCATTTGATCAAGCTGGAGCTTTGAAGATCAGAAAGCTTACAGCTGGGCCTGAAGACTGGTGTATAGGACAACTGGGATGTGCAGAGTCTTGTAACCCCCCTCTGGATTGTCTCTAGCTACCCCCCTGGATGGGAATCCTGCCGTTGTGGACTATAGTGAGGAGCCTAGCAGGCAAACTTAGATGGATACCAGCAGGATTGTGTGCTTAGCAATGGGAAAGTAGCTCCAGCGATCCCCCGACAATTACTTCCCTGAGAGGTAAGTTACCATTGTGCTGTATGGTGATTGTGTTCATGCAAAGCTTCCATTCTAGAACATCGTGATTGCATTGTTAATAAGTTGGAATGCATGTGTTGGGTATTATTAATGAGCCATCCTGCAGTTTTATTATCTCTGTGCACTATGGTGTATTGCTCGAACTTTGCAGATGAATTTATCCTGGCACCCTAGTCTTGCCCCCAGCTGCTTTTATTCTGGCACTAATTTCCTCTCTGATCCCCCCATCTGATTTTATCCTTACACCCCAGATGATTTCCTCCTTGCACCCCAATCTTCCCTCACCCCCCAGTGCAGACAGGCAGCCAGATTTCATTGTGAATATCAATTATGCATGGAAACAAATAGGAGAGGCTGCGATCACTATGATCTTGTATTGGAAAGCCTCCCAGGCTGATGACAAGCTAGAAACAGAATAAACTTTTATTTCTTTGCATGCAATGACATGGAAGATTCTGATCGAGCAAGGTTTACTGATCTTTTATATAAAACCTGATCGCAGCTAAAAGGTCAAAGGCTGGGTAAGGATTAATAGAGCTTTGCTATGAAATCCTGGACTAGAGATCTGCTTTTAGTGCAGTGCACCACCTATTGAAACCACACCTCGGAGCTCAAAATAAAAGGCTGGACTGCAACAGTCACTGGAACTACAAAGCCCAGCATGGCCTGAGATCTCTTGCTGTCCTGCTTTTCCTGTAGACATAGCTTGATGTTTGTATATGGTGCCATGCATCTGAGTGTGCACATTTTAGGAGCTTCCAATACCCTGTACATATGAGATTCATTCTTTATACATTGTATCAATAATAATGTTGCATTTACACATTAACATGTTAAGGTTGACCCCCTCCCCTAATTCTATTGTGCTTTTGTAAGTGAGAAGAACAATGTGTCAGTGGCACTCCTCTTTGTTTCTGTGACTATTTTATGCATTCTTTATACAATGAACAAAGTATCCATAATATTGATATATCAATGTAGTGACATATACACAATATCATGGTTATGTTTGGAAAAGAGCCAACTCTATTGATAAACAATAGAGTCAAAATCAAAATTTTATTTATTTTGCTTTTTAATGTTTTGTTGTGACAGATCTGTGTTTGTGCTGTGTTGGTTTAGATTTTGATGCTTGTTTTTGCTGCTGTTATGCTGGTAGTCACTTCTAGATACCTACTACTTTTGTGATAAGTGATGTCTGGTTATTGTTTCTGGCAAGCTGTGTAATTATCAAGCTTAGAATGCAACCCATAGCTTTTAATACTCTGATGATGATGGTTAAAGCCCAGAAGGAGGCAATACCTTTGTGAGGTTATAAACAAAAGTTTATTTTGACTGTGCCCTTCTTGCCCCAGGCTAGGAATTCTTGTGGTTAACGTAGCTTCATACCTAATGAACATCCTCCAAGCTGCACCGGTGGATGACACGCTACCTGTAAACATTTACCTTGCGCCAAGCAAATTCACAGAAAGATGAATGTGTCCTGTCATTCATATCTAATTGCATATTTCAGGCATCTAATTATACCAGCTTAAATAAATGAGAGTACTTTTCAAGGCATTGTCAAATTTGTCATATTTATGCAACTATATATGGCATAAAAATTAATTATACACAAAGGAAATTTAGGAAAAAAACATCGGTACCTGGTCTAGCATGTAATTAAAATAATGTTTTTTCCCCATCGTTGACTATACGCTTATTTTTATTACGAGAATGATATAATTTGATGTTGTCAAACACTTGTGAACTACAGCTCCTATTAAAGAGGCTGCTGGGAGTTGCTGGCTGTGATGTAAAGATCTGTGGAATGATAACTAACCCATTTGCTGCTGAATTAGTAAAGGAGACGTTGCCAGCCTGGTTTATATTCCCCTATATATTTTCGGGTAAGGGGGGTTATTAAGGAGATGTATATCTCACATTGATAGGTAATGGAAGAGAACACAGGCTAGGTAAGAAATGACTCCTGTAGTAATCAGCCACAATATGTCCCTGCTGATCTGCATGAATCAGATGTGAATACCAAAGCTTCCTTCAGGCTATATTAAAAAAAGAACCTTATAAATGTATTCCAGTGATTCTGCAAAGACACATAATTGTGCGACCTCCCACAAATTTAATTAGCGATGTATATATTAGGGCTTGTGAGGTCATGCCTTGCTGCTCTGGAGAAAGTAGATTGCACAGCGTGGTATGACTGTCATCTTCCACAACAGGTGATGCAGTTATTTCAGCAGCGGATGTCATTTCTATCCCTTACAGTAAAGAAGGCATCTCTGGCCAAGTAGTATACAGCTGAAAAAAAGATCAGACCCATTGTATACATAAGCGGATGTAAAACGCACGTACCGTCATGCGTTAAGGGCGAACACATGTAATGCATCACCATTCATTTTAAATAGCAACACAATGCACTTTGCTGTGAACAATCTATGCATTGCATTATAAAACGTGTCATGTAGCGTTCTAAGTGCGTTATGGCCCATTCAAAATAATTATTTTTATTAAACAGGATTTATATAGCGCCAACATATTATGCAGTGCTGTACATTAAATAGGGGTTGCAAATGACAGACAGATACAGACAGTGACACGGGAGGAGGAGAGGGCCCTGTTCCGAAGAGCTTACAATCTAGGAGGTGGGGGAACAAATGTGCTTTTTCACGCAAAATGCATAAGGGTAAAAGAAACTTAAAGAATGCTTTTCTTACCAAACAATAAAAAATTATCAGACTCTTTTGGTGGTTGGATGATCTACAAGTCTCATGCAAACATTAAAGTATTGTAACCTGTAGCATTCGATCAGAATACTTATGTTAGTTGCAATGGGTTACTCCAGTTTGTGTCTGTAAGACTCCAATTACTTTTCCCTGGAGTTTTCCCATAGTCATGGTTTGGAAATGTAAAAAACGGTTTGATTTGTCATTTTGGCCAACGTTTTCTTTTTTCACCCCATCTCTATTAAAAAAAAAAGAAAAAAGCACAGTTGTTTAATTATGACACTGGAGATGTATTTACTGACGGATATATTAATATTTTCTTAAGCAAGTAATAAAATGTGCATAATTAAAACTGTGAGTGCTTTGCATGAATCTGCTAGGACAGATGATCTGTTTTCATACATTAGGTAAGCTATTACGGTTACAGTCAGAAATCCGTGTAAGCCATTAAATTAAGTTCTTACTTGCTCGGAGAATAGCTGCCAATTTCAGCTTCAGAAGAGATTGTGTTCACATTTTTTTCCCCTTGTAGCTGAGAAATGTTGAAGGAAAATCATATTTTTACGGTCCGATGCCAATTCCAGAATCTGCAGGAGGCTTGTCATGGTATATATTCGGTGTCACTCGCACAAGGCCCAGCGCAGCTAATAATAAGTTGATTTACTTTATTCAAACAGGAAGACCAGTAAATTGTGTCACTTCCAGCAGACTGATGTGTGAGTATGAACAGCTTCAAGTGACCGGTGTACACATAACATGAGGTGTGTCAGTTCCTTCTAACTTTCCTGTTTCATGGCATCTTTTGTTAACTAACCCAGATTAGCATTTTAACAGCGGCGCAGTGAACTTCTGTCTTTCTTCTTCAACTTGGGCACAGTGTGTAGATCATCCATCATCCTGTCCTTGGCCACAACAGGCTACTGGCCCCACATCCATTCATAGCTATAGAGGAATTACCCGACTGTGAACAACACAGCTGGCTGTAGCATTTTTTCCCTTTCACACCAGTGCCAGCATTGTTGTGCCTTAGCAACAAAAGTTAACACAGTCATAAAGTGGGTTTTATGTTAGCAAAGGTCTCTCCATGGATTTCTTACACAATTTGCTGTGTCGGCTCCCATGATCTTCATCTTTTTGTCACCAATGATGGTTACATTTCAACAAATGTTGGATGACCCAAGTTTTCTTTAAAACTTTGGAGTTAAGAATACATTGATGGCATTAAATCAGCCAATCAGATTTCAACCTTTTGCAACTTAGAGTAGTTCAAGGGCTCATTCATGACAAGAACGTTGGGTAGTGTTGCTAAAATCAGGCTGAAGTCAGTAAAAAATAAAATTAAATCATTTATAATGGATATGGTTTACAATAAAGTGATTTGTTCATGTGTGCTGGGCTAAAATAGAACATGCTGCATTTAAATAAAGAGCTTTGCAACGCAATACAGAATAAAGTAATAAAATAAACAGCAATGTGTTAACAACACAGTACATGGTGTAAATCTGTTCTGGTTTCCTGTAGAAGCTGATCTATAAATGCCTGCTGTGCATTCCTTTTACAATTCCCAATCCATTACGCAGCAAACTCATGTGGGATACTTTGCACTTTCAGTCATTGGAGGTGGGGATGGGGTGAACCATAAAAGCTTAAGATCAGATCAGGTTTATCATTTCTACATACAAAATGACCTGTGTACTTTTGATCACTAGGCTTAAACATTGGGGTCCCCAATCAAGGGCCAGGGCTGCAAACATTTTTATTATTCCTTTAGTAAATGAAGTAGTTTGCAAAAGGTTAGAAATGTTACCAAAATCCAGCCCTCAAGGATCTCAGTTGAGGACGCCTGGTTTAGATCCACTTTAAAAAAGGATTTATGCACAGAGCAATAAAAATTGAATAAAAGGTCTTTTTCCAATGACGTAAATGCAGGGTCACTTTACCTCACTTAGTAAATCCAACCCTATTATGCGTACTTCCAGGAGTAGATTTATTTCCTTTATGTAATGGTTCATGTGGTTGGCCTGTGTTGAGTTTACAAAATCCATTACCAATCCTCCGGTGAAGTCAAATATTTCTTCAGCTGGTGTTTTTACAATGTAAAGGCCATATCTGGTTATGCCTTGAAGACTTAGGTGCCTTGTTACAATACGGATACAAACGAGCAGTTGAAATTTACCCGGTGTACTCGAAGTTTCCCGGTAGTTTATCTATTAAATTATACCTTGATGTAGACTCTATAAAACAGCATAGCATCCGTACAGGGCCTCTGCACCGCTTCCAGTTCGTAGCAGCTTGATAAATTTAGGCTGCAGTTCTCTCTTGCAGTAAATGTATCTTCCCAGCAGCTTAAGGAGCCATGTAAAATTGTCTAAATGTGTTAATTCCTCTACTTTAAAGAAGAATCAATGCTAACAAGTGGTACTATCTGTAGCTGCTTAGGATAGTCACGGGGGTGCTGGATAAATTCTATCGAACACATTTGAGCTTATTTGGTAAGACAGAGAAAAATGTGCTGTGCAGTAACCCTCAGCGACCAATTAGAATTGATTGGGCTACTTTGGATTAAAGTCTGATTGGCTGCAATGAATTACTCTGCTCTGATTTTTGCATTTCCTTAGGCTGGGTGCACATATATAATGAATGTGTTTGACTTGAAAGGCAAAATTATATTCAGCCCAATCAAAATGCAGCAAATAATTATGTTCCCTTGATAGTGTGGGGCCAATTCCTGTGTAAGCTAGGAGGTTGGTGACTTGCAGAGCATTGTGATTGTTGGTAAATAAATGGGCAGGGAAGCAAAAGGCAAATGTGCATCTGTGGAGGTCTGCAATAAATAAGGACAATTTACTTGCCATGCATAGACAAAGCACAGATTCACTGTAATAAAACATTTGAAAGTGTATATAGGTTAATAATATATATGGATCTAGCTCTTGATTGATGCATATTGAGATCCAGTGTTTTTTTTTTTCAATAGCATAGGCCAAAAAACTCTTTTTACTTTTAACCAGAGAGGGGTCCCATATGCGTGGTCCACGTATGTAGTATATGTTTTCCTGAAAAATACTGATAGCATTATTATGCTCATTCTACTGGTATTTTGTTGATGTAGTGTGGTTTTATATATTATCCCCAATAAATCCTGGACTGCCACTGGACTGAATCTAGCTGTCCTGCAGCACTGAGGTGCAGGCAAGTAATGCCTACCAAGACCATTTGTTGCATGGAATATCTTAGTCTAGTTTTTTTAAATAGGTTTTGTGGAGGAACAGTCTAAAATTCTACTATGTAGTCAAGTCACTTACTGTGGCCTGGGTAGATACCAAAAGATAGGTAGCCAACTCAAGTAAGAACATTACATTTTTTTGCAGCCCTTTTTGTTGTTGTCAGTAAAAATGTAAGTTTTTTGGATAATTCATAAATTGCAGCCAGCTCCTAGATTAAAGTGATTCCTAATTATTATATTTACTCAGCCTTCGTCTAAACTGGTTGTCCTAGGATGTGTGTCTGTGCTAGCAATATTAGATTATAAATACCCCTGGGCAAGATAGGAAATCTTATATGTCAGCACAATATAAATTGTGGGCAGTAAGAATATCTGTGGAAAATATAATTTACAGAATCACAATCTTTCTTTGCTTTTTGTAACTGATCCCCAAAGCCTCTAATGTCCATCATCTATAAAATGGATAATTCAAGCCATTTTTTTTTTCTTGCCTTTTGGCCAGCAGTCAGTTTTCATTTATAAAACCAAACAGAGACTGAAATTAAAAGACACTCTGTGAGTTGTAATGCTATTGTTGTGTGTCTAGACCACTCCCGTCATCACCCGAGATCAGACAGCAGAGTTCTTTTATCTGAGGACATTTGAGTACTTTTGTGAAGCCTGCATGTTGTTTAAAAGCTCTGTCTATTTATAGGGTGGATCCATCCGTTTTTCTTTCCTGTGGTTTAGCTTTTTTACGTAGTTTCAAAGTATTGTATACCAAAACATAAATAAGCAGCAGATTTGTTTATTTTTCACCCTCAGGATATGTGGAAAGGCCATGGCAAACCCATTAATTTTGTAGCTGCAGGTAACTTTCCTGGAAACTTTGTGTACTTAAAACGTAAACATAATACACTAACTAAATAGGTCTGCGTGATGCCAGCCATATGTCCAAGATTGTTATTGTCACTTTTTAGTATCCTGTAAGAAATTATCTTGCCATCAAACTGAATGAAAAGAGGAACCTTGTCTGTGCCCTTATTGATGAGATTGATTGTAAGGAGCTTGAAAACTGGCATATTTCCACAGTGGTGACCTTCATTGTGGCTAAAAAGGAAACCAGGTATAAAAATACATTCTCATCAAGCTAACTTGAGAGCTTTAGCTTTTGAGAGCTTTTGGGCCAACATCAAGATAATTCCTCGTGCCTGAACTTGTTTCATGTAATTTTTTTTTGGCACTAGGGGACACCAAAGTATGATCATTCTGCAACCCCAGCTGTCCTACTTACACTAAGACCCACCTCTTCTCACCTAGTTATAAAGATTAAAAAAAAGGCACAAGTCCATCGAGTTTAACCAAACTGGCTTAAAGCCAAGCCATCAATTTGGACCATAGAGCAAAAGGTAGGGAAAAAAAGATGACATTTTCAACATGTAAGTGTTCTGAGTTTTCTATTCAGTATTTACCATTTAATTTTTTTATATGGCTTTCACAATTTTACAATTTTAAAACGTGTTAAAATTTGCCCTAAAATGTGTAAAATAACCTCCTGTTCACCTAAGGCAAGTGGAAGTTTTCGTGGAAAAACAATCTACAATCATATTACTTCCAAACATAACAAACTCCTAACAGTCTCCTGGAGTCTGTTCCACACTTTTCACAGCTATTCATTTAAAGAAACTTTTCAGTAGAGGTTAAATCATACAGGAAAAGTGAGCAACTTTGCATCCAGTTGACTTTATGAACCAATAAAGTATTTATATAAGTATTAAGGTCATCTCTAAAGATATAAATATAGAGATTTATAGAATGTCTGGGGTAATGTCTCTAGAACTAACTGTTCAGTGGTGTCACTGTAAAGGACGTCTAGTGGCCCTATAATTAACAAATAAAAAAATTAAATTTACTCAGCAGAATGTGTGCAATGACCATTAGAAAGTGAAAGGAGGATCTATAATCTATAGGTGTAATGGTCCCTTAAATAAATAAAAAAAAGATGTTTTACTTTACTTTACTTTACAGGTGTTTCTGTGTATCTATCCTACATACTTATTAGGCATAAGAAATATTAGGCATAAGAAATACTGTAACTGAATTCCAATTACAGGTATAAGTAAAGCTGAAATAACGGAGCCGAAAATGGTAATCTGTATGGCAGCAATATCCTGGAAACTAGACATGAGAAATTCTAAATATAGCAAAGTTACAATATAGTTATATCACTTCTAATATCAACATACACAAATGTCTATATCTCATAGAGAAGTTCTGCATGCATGAGTTTGTGGAAACAATGCAGTAAACATGTTGGGTATTATAATAGACATGTCTTCCTTGGTTATATTTTCCCACTTAAGGTATCATCATCAGTACATATACAGCGTGCCTGATTTATTAAAGCTCTCCAAGCCCGGAGAGGATATACTTTCAGCAGTAAAGCTGGGTAATCCAGCAAACCTGGACTGGATTCCCTAATAGTCATCAGCTATTTGTTAGCAAATGTTTTCCATCCTGGACCAGATCTATTCCAGGTTTGCTGGAATAAATCAGGGCCAATATATTTGTTATATGGTGGTGCAGGAACGACAAATATTGTTTTTGTTGAGTTAATGGCAAATAAAAGAATGTTCTTCCTCATAGATTGCCTATTTTTCATGATAATTATTCATTTATTTATTATTGTCATGCAGTTTAGTTTATGTTATTAACGTTGTAGAAACGACTTTGTTCTGGCATAGCAGAAGGTTGTGCCAAAATTGATCAGGCTCATAAGAATTTACCAAGATCTTTCCTAGTCATTTGGGAAATGGGTCTGAGCTGCATCTCTTGCTCTATCATATAAAAAAGTTCTTTCTATAAGAGTCTCATGTCTACTGCTATAGTAATTGTATAATACTTTCTATTTGTTAACCTGCCTTTACCAGAATTTAACATTCTAATACAGAATGCAAAAACATAGATAAAAAGCAGCCAGGTGTTTGCCTGGCTCCTTATGAAACACCAATCCTTCCTATCAGATTGTAAGCTCTTCAGGGTAGGGTCCTCTCCTCTTATGTCACTGTCTGTATCTGTCAGTCATTTGCAACCCCTATTTAATGTACTGTAAAAACTGTTTATTAAAAATAATAATATTCATATAGGAATATGTGACCAGCTTGAAAGAAATCCTCGACCAAAGTTTTTTTATTGTAAGTATTTAAAGTGTACTAATACTTAATGGTAGACTTAAAAAAACTAAATTTAAGGTTTTCTTTTAGGGTTGACACCAACAGTTCCCTGCTATTGGCATTAAAAGTCTCTTCTTTTGTGCATTTCCCTGATTTCAAATATAAATTTGTTACTGGAGTTTGGCAAAGTGACATGACAGTTGACGGAATTTGCAAAAAAAAGTCTTGGAAAATCAATCCTAGTAACAAAGTGAAACCAAATTAGAGAGGAAAATGGCTTTTCTGGCTATTAAAGATAATAGTACACATCCTGTGGTGTCTGCTCATCATTAGGAGTATATTAAAGCCAGAAGGTCAGGTTAGGGGGTGTTGTTAGAAAGTAGCTACCAAGCAAGCACAGATCCCGAATCATCTATTTGAATATGTTAAAAGTCCATATAAAAATAATAACCCTAGAATTAGGTTTTAACTTTTTCCATTAGACTCTAAATTATACAGATATCTAAAAATGGAAAAAAAATGAAAAAAAACAATATTGTAGATAAGTTAAAAGCCATCACTAATACATAAAACATGCTATTACCATGTCTGAATGTATTATCCTTACATTTTCTGTTAATGTAGTTTGGGAAAAATGATTAAATCACCTTTCTTTAGATGGAGTTTCCGTTTAATTATTCTGTTGCCTAGGTATGAATTTTACCTGTAGGACTCAGGTGTGGTAAAACATGTCAGAGTGAAGAATTTAGGTCTATTGAATGGCGCTCTGCCTTTGCATCAGTCTGGCTCAATTAAGCTTTTCAGAAGAGAAAAAAAAATCCAGGCATGACTGCCTGAGTTTAATAGTTTTTCTGTATCGAAGGGATGTCCTAATACTAGTGTATAAATTTAAATTAATCTGACAACTGGGTCTGCTTAATGATATTCTACCTTTACTATCATGGAGTGACAAATGGGAGCCACTGATTTGAGTAATTAATAATACACCTGACATGGCTGATACCATCTTCTCAAACTGAAAACCTAAAACTTTATCATTTCCAATTGGTCATCTGTTGCATTTTCTTCAGTACCCATCATTTTATCAA
Organism: Pyxicephalus adspersus; assembly: GCF_032062135.1. Lineage (NCBI taxonomy): Eukaryota > Metazoa > Chordata > Amphibia > Anura > Pyxicephalidae > Pyxicephalus > Pyxicephalus adspersus. The sequence continues at coordinate 130,440,641 of NC_092859.1, forward strand.
ATCAGGAATAAAAATGTAACTATATCTCCAAACTGAAACATTGCCAGCACGCAGGTTTTCTCTTTTTTATTGCCGGGGACAGGTGATGGGCAAAGATCCAAAACCCAGAAGATGATCAGGTAAACATGGCAGCACCCACACCAGATTGAGCATAGGGGATTATAATTAAAAAAATGCCATCGGGTATATATGTTTGTTTTGTGGCAGAATGGGCATCTCCTGTGCTTTCTGCAATAAAGGACCTGCCTGCGTGCAAAGTTTAGTTCTCCTTTAAAATTATCATGTGTATACTAGGCCTGACATGGTCTTACAGGATTTGGGCCATAGGTCAGACTTAAAATTTACACTGGAAAATAATACATATATATATATACATATATATATATATACATATATATATATATTAGAGAGAGAGGGAGCTTCATTTGGCAGAATGATGACAGGTTTTTGCTACAGTATATTGGAATGTCATACTGATGCCATACAGTCTAAATCAGGATCTTTATGGGGGAGAGCTCAGAATAAAAAAACACAAATATTTCCAGGGTACTTCAGTATGCTATGCCACCAACATTGACCATTTTACTGTTCCGTTGAGTAGCAGGAATGATGGAGGAATGTTGATGTGTAACTGACACACTGAAGGACAAATCTTGATTGCTTTGCACACTTGTGGTGCATGAATCTGAATCTTATTAAATGAACCTGATAATATTTTAATTTACTTTCTAAAAATAACAATATGAGGTAGGCCGGTCTGTACAGATGCAATCTGTTCTGCGTAATCTGTGAGTTGTTGCAGTCTGCAGGTTGTCGATAGAGACAAAAAAACAAACTACTCTGCCAACAATTTGCCCAATTAGCTGCCACATTTCACTTCACAGCAGAAATATCTGTGCAGTTGTGAATTTTTTTGAAATATGAGCTGTTGTTTTTTTTTCTTTCTTTTTTTGTAGTTTGCACCATGAATCCTGGGTTTGACCCTCAGGGTAACAGGTGTTTAAAACAAAATATAGGGGAAGTTGTGTTTTGCTTTGGAGGTACACCTTGCTTATGTACGAACTAAAAAAATTGTTAAATCCACATTTTCCTATGAGATGGTTGTATATAAGTGTATACTGTAGGTTCGGTTTTGATGTGAGGGGACAGTTTCTCCTATGTCTCCTATGTCTTCATGGTAGGAGACTCAAAGAGATGGGTTGCAGTTGGTATATGCTCAAATACCAAATGGCACACTCCTCTAAAGGCAATTCCCCTAGTAAAAACAGTGATCCCTGGATTAAAAAAATCTTTGATGTCAAATATAATAAAATACAAATATACTTACAGAGAAAACATTCACTGATTAAGCAGTGGAACTTCTAGTTTGGACATTTGGAAGGGTAAGGGCAGAGCGCTGGTGCCAAAAGAGCTTAGTGTGCATTTGTACATCTGTATTTAGTACATTGTGGGTTCTCTGCTTGCTGCATTTTCTTTGTTTCCATCAGAAAAGCTTTCCACAGGGATGAATGGTAACACATTTATAACAAGCCTAAAGCATAGCAAGCCGCACATCTAATGCAGAGGTATTAATGTAGCCCGAGTCTTGGCTTGAGCAGAAATTGAGGTTCCTTATGTGTCCTGGGCCTGGGTTCCAAGGACAGGGACACAGGGATCAATTTATTAGCTAATGCATGTATGTAAGACACCACAATGTACTGCACTTTGGCCTGTTTGTTCCTTCTAATGCTTTAGGCCAGATTTAAGCCATTTTTTAATGAATGATCCTGTCTGTGTGTCTAGATTAATGCCTTAGTGTAGGGTCCTGGCACAAAGCAAAGTGAATGTTAAACATTATGCTGTAAATCTGGAGGGTCAAACTGAAGGCATGAAAATCACACAATTTTCATTACAAAAGCACCATGAGCACAAAAACATGAATGTGATTGTAAATTCTGCTATGTAATCTTCTGACTTTAAACTTTGCTGATACAAAATGTGACTCTATGGATGTTAAAGCCCTGAGAAAACAGTCCAAATGCAGAATTTATCTTTATTAGCTCGGAAAGCCTCCTATTTGCCCCTCCCTGATTTGGTTACTAGCTTGACTTTCATTGACTTTATGGCTTTAAGTCCTTCAACTACTATTTCAGGGACCAATTAACTGCCTGGGTGGCCGATAAGGGCAGTTTCATTGGACAGTGTAATTAAAAATAGCATAGTGTAGCCACAAAGCCAGGATTGAGAATCTAAATGGAAACTGAAAATAGGCTTCTCAAGCCAATACAAGAAAAGCCCAGGACTGTGCGTTTTATGAATGGGCAAAAGGAGAAGGAAAAAGAAAAAAAGCCACATTGCAGATTGTATGAGAGATTCAGTGTTAGGAATAAATCTTGCTATACTAATATGGGGTGTAAAAAGGTTTCCAGGTTTTCATTTGTAAAGTAAAGCTTTTTGCTCCCAAAGTAACCTTACAGTAAAAAATGTATTCTACTGAACCCAAATCCAGTGTTCTCCCCAGCCCCTTTTAGCTGGGCGCACCACCCGGCACTTTTCAGTGACCACCCGGCTGTTTTTGGGTGGTTACTGATGAGTTGGGTCACAATACAGGGGCCCCTACCCGCCTACATATTCTTCCCACCAGCTTAAAAAAAATGTCTGGGTTGAACACTGCAAATCCATTATGCACTAATCTTGTATCTGACATTCCGGTATATTTAGAGACTCAGCCCAGAGTTCTTACTTAAACTAACTGCTATTACTATTATTTCAAGGTCAGTTGGCTGAAGCTGAACTTTTGTGGTACTTTTAGTTTTTGCAATGTTCAAAAACGTTATTTTCAGTTTACTAAAGAATTATCATACGGAGCTATTAAACATAACGCATGAAGGTTACCATTGCTGTGATTGCAGAGGAGAACACATCCAGGTGCTGCTTGTTGTGGGAATAATGGGAAACTTTGTGGAATAATTTACCAATCCAGGCTTGCAATGGATAAAGAACTGTTACACATAGATCACGTATGTGGAATTATTACTTATGTGCAGGATTATACACATTTAGAAAAAAATGACTGAGATATAATGGCTCATCTCAGTGAGTTGAACCCAATAATTGGAGAATGTTGAGCATCTATGGATAATCTATTCTGATATTTAACTTTTTATAAAATACAACCAATATTATACACATGTATAACACAATATGCGCCAACATATTACATAGCGCTGTACATTAAATAAGAGTTGCAAATGTCTGACAAATACAGACAGTAATGCAGGAGGAGGAGAGGACCCTGCCAGAAGAGCTTACAATCTAAGAGTTATCCAATGATATCTAATAAAATAGGTTAGGAAATGTATATTTATATAGGATTCATAGAAGTAGCAGACGGCAACATTGGGAGAGGAAGATAAGTTTTGCAGTGCTCTTAGCTTAATATAGTGAATGTGCTAACAGGAGGGATACCCTTATCTCTTTTATTGTCCATGTAAAGTCTGTCCTGAACCCCACCAGACGGTATAGCCCAGTAATGTGGATCACAAGACCGATTGAATGGAATTGCTTATTCTTTGCAAACTTATATTATATATTTTTAGGGTGTAGTGGTATTTATCTTTCAATGAATGTGGTCTTTTATTGAAACCTTAAAATGAAGAATGCTGTCCTTTATTGAAACCTTGAAGAGAACCATGGGGGGTGAGGAGGATGAATTATTGCTAGGGCTGATTCACTGGTGTGTATACTTTTCACATTGATCTGTTGAGTCCTTTAAATATGCTTTTAAAGCTGGTGGTGAGGAATGAGTAGAAAACATGAACAGTTTAACAAGAATCTGAAACCATAATTGTAGTATACTGCAGTCCTCAGATATATTCGCTACATCGGTTTTCTTTTATTTAAGGCTTTGTGCCTTTATTTTTAAATGTTGATCTTGCAGATAACACATTTCCATTTTTTGGTGGTCACACTCACTCCACTGTACAGGAAGCTATGGCCATCACACAGGCTGGGAAAAACATGGCTTCCTATTCTCATCTCAATTACATGGAGGGGGATTAGTAGTTTAATGTCGGAATAAAACATTGTTTGTGCTTGCAGTGCAGCTCATAGGTAAAGCATTAGAGGAACTTGCTGAAAATGCCTAAAATAAAAACCCTAAAACCAATGCAGCAACCACATTTTTTGGCATTTTTTAGCGTTTTGCAAAATGTTTCATTTTTAAGTTATTTCTTTTATGATCATGTATTTTTTTAACTTATTTGCTACTTTGTATTTTTGTAGTAATAAATACAGAGATTTGTAGATGATCCACTAGAGGGAGCAGTCATCATTTATTACCAAATGTTGCGATAACGTATACCAGCCACATATGGAGTGCATTGTTTTTTGCTGCCTGATTGGTGTATATTTTTCACCTGTGATAAGGAGTAGTACTGCACAACAATTGTACAATACCTGAGTTTCTACATGTATGGTCCACCCATGTATTTTAATATGAAAACCTGCAAATAGGTTTAACAAAGAAGAAAGAAGTAATGCCATCAGCTTATATATGTCACAAGTACAACTAAAAAGACTTTATGTTCCCAATTTTAGTGTTCTAATCCTCAAATACCTAGCACATTGTTACAACTTCATTCAGAAATTTTTATTCATAGATTTCCCCAGTAAAGTAGTACTGCGGCAGAATAAAACCTGACCCGGACCGCTTCTTCATTCTTCATCTGTTGAAAGTAAAAATGTTTCTCTGCTTCAATAATAAATCTGCAGGAGTCCTATTAGCTGCCCAGGATTCCAAGAACACAGAAGTCGAAAATACACCAAAAAAATCACACAGACTTAAAGTGAGAGGAAGCTCATTTTTATTTTTTTCTGGATGGTACAAATGTAGAAGATTAGGATGGTTGTGTGTTGAGGTTTAAGAAGGTTGTCTAATAGTCACAAAAACTTTAGTGCCCTCCCAGAAGGAGGCGCTGACACTTGTGTGACTGTCAGCCATCCATTGTCCATCCGTGAATGTAAAGCTAAATTTACCAGTCTACGCTGACCAATCACATAGTGAGCTTTACTCAAATTTCAGGCTATAGGTGCTTTTCGGGGCAGGGTCCTCTCTTCCTGTGTCACTGTCTGTATTTGTCTGTCATTTGCAACCCCTATGTAATGTACAGCTCTGCGTGATATGTTGGCGCTATATAAATCCTGTTTAATAATAATAATCCTCACTTATGGAGCTTGCCAAAATATGAATACCATGACTGCACTTCAGACTAGATCTTTGCTTTGATACAGGGTCTATTAGGGGTCTAATAGAGATCTATTTATAAAGAAGTGAATCTGACATTCACTAAAAAATTTTCTGATGCAGAATTACTCACTGCTATTAAAAACACAAGGAGCCCGAAGATTCTCCACCAGGGAATGTTTCATTGATTGTCAGATTACCAGCTTTAAAAATAGACCGTACTAGACAGCCATCCCAGAGTTCCTGCTTGTTTCATGTCAGTGGCTCCTCAAGTAACAACATAGGATAAAGATGGCATCCTGCATACGTGAAAACAAATTGGTGAATCACTGGACAGATATTGGTATCATGACCCATGATGAAAGAACCTGTCACAGTTCCTTAACCTTATAAAAAAAAAGAACATAAAAGTTACCAACACAGGTTGATTGCTACTTTTATTCTTTTATTGTAAACAATCTTAGCACACTTGCAGCCCAATCATATGTGCACATTGAATTTTGTATCATAAATCATATTAATAATCAGTTTTGTTTTAATCTTTGCTGCTTTGTAAAGTTAGTGAATATATATGTGCATCAGACCATCCATATCAATAGCCAGATTTGTTCATCACATATGCAGGCTCTACTTTCTTCATATTAAGGCTGCACAATGAGCTTCTCTCTTGGTTCATGTATGTTTGTAACCTAACCCATTGAAAACAATAGTCTGTATAAGGCTATCAGTACCTAACTTTATTGTGTGAATGCTATGGGTATGGTAAATATTGGGTAACAGAATGCATCTCCTAATAGTTTTGAATGTATATTACATTATTATTTAGAGTCACTGACCATGCTGCCTCTTAGATATAAGCTGTGCATGCTCACACATTTAAATTGGAAGTCCAACCCTAGCATTTTACATTTAGCTTTGGATAAGTCTGGGGAAGGGATAGTATAAAATATTTGCCGAGGTCTTATTACATCTCAAATTCCCTGGTTAGGACTTGGTCAAAAGTGAGTTCTTAAAAGTGGTTCCATGCTTCCGGGTAGAAGAAGAGCTAAGTTAAAGAGGACTTAAACTTTAGAAGCTTTGCTCAAAAATACAAGTAAAGATACTAGTCACTAGTATTACCCGTTATCTTCCTGCAGCTAACTTAATATTTACTTACAATGACTTGATCTTCACTGAGTCTCTGTGTGAAGGAATTCATTTTTACATGCTAAAATCAAAGCTGTCTCCCCAATTGCTTATATTCTGCTAACTAGTGGGGGGAAATTGGGTAAATCAAGTAGAAACATTGTATAACGTGTATACTTATGTTACAAGGACTTGTATTATTATTTTTATTAATAATAATAATAATAATAATAATAATAATAATATTAAAAAAATAACGGTTCTTCCTCTCCACCAATGAGAAGCACAGCGACCTAACCAAATATCACAGAGGGCGGCTGCAGTGCCTTAGATTTAGCACTGCACATTTACAGCTACTAGTAAAAGATAGAGCAAGTTTATTTCTTTTTCAAAAGAAATTTAGGACAATAGTCAGTCTTTCAGTGTTACTTATGCACATTGAACATTTCTAGATATTCCATATAATGTAGCAAAGATTCACTTTAAAAAGAAACATCTTAAGTGACATAGTAATGATCCATATATGATTCCTTGAACAGATCACTTGTCGGAATTGTCACCTTTTTTTTGCAGTGCCTCTATTACAACGGTTAGCTAGGATTTAGTGTATTTTATATCAAGAATGATGGCTGCAGAGTAGTAATGTGAAAGCCAATGCACATTGATTGGGACTGCTGCAAATAAAATGCCTGAACTTCTACTTTGAGTTAGACTGTAATATTGTAGTACCTACAACATCTTTGATTTAAATATAGATATAGAAATATTGCAATATGCAACCCCCCTGTCTATTCAGTTAATTTATATTCTTATGCTTTTCTGTGTCTGCCTTTTAAATGCTATCCAATTTATTCATGTATGGGGTTCCCAGCATAGAGGAATTTGCAAACCACTTAACTAGTGGAACAAAAAGTGGGGGAAAAGAGTGAGCATAACTGATTTTACATGCCCTGCCAAATATAAAAGTTTTTGCATATTCCTTCGTGCCATTCTTTATGTGCATCTTGGCTTGGTACTAAACAGAATTAAATCTCTTAGATTTTATATACATTGTGAAAAATGTCTTTTCCGAAGTATACATTTAAGATGCTGGCTGTGTAAATATTCTAAACTGTGCAGCTTACTTTATACTGGCAGTTTGCAGAGGGGAGACAAATGGCTTCATTATTATTATAATAGCTGCAAAGTTTCACTTTAACTATATTCATGGGAGATACAAAAGTGTATTTCATATGTAAATAAGGTCCCGGTGATCACAGTGTTGACTCATCATTGCTGGATTTCTATTTGTTTCTCTCAGAAGTTGGTTGCATTTAAAGAACAGTAGAAAATGGCAATGTAAAACTTGTCTTTTCTTATTGTGGAACAACCCAACGAAATATTATTTGTTGAAGAACTCTTCATAAAGCTAAGCTATTTCTTCGCGATTAGATGAGGTGCATTGTAATTAACTTTGAATCTTTTGGATGGGAACCAGGATATCATTAAGAGCAAGTATGTATGGGGAGCGTTTAATGGGTTCTCACTCACTTAATGCATTGTCAGATTCTGCTTTGTAACTGTGCGTCAATCAGTAATTCGTTCATCAAACAGATCAAGGAGTAATAAGCATTGCAGTGAGGTTTGTGGGACAATCTCTATATAACATTCCCACAAAGTATTCTCTGGCTGCACCTAATGACCACGTTATATACATTTCTGTGCTAAAAATTCCTCCTGCTTCTTTTAAGAGTACTTCAAAAATACTTTAGAAAATAATTAGGCATTCATATGCAATAGGAAATACTCCTTAGTTCCCATTGAATTACTGTAGTGTGCAGATACGTGTCAATAAATGTGTAGTTCTTCCAACAACAGCTATTACGATACACTTTACCTGTTCAAAATTATATAAATGCATTACCTTAATCAGAATAATTTTCACATTCAGGTCTGAACACCGAAACTTTTTAAATATTCAGAATATTGAGGAGTATTTGCAATATAGGTTGTCTTGCTGTATTAGTAGGAATAGTGAAGCATTCCTCGGGTTGAATAGCAGACATGTCGTGGTATGGACAGCAAAACAGGAATATAAATGTCTAGAATGCAGATTTGTTTTGTTGTGTTCATTTCCAGCTGTGGATCCCCTGGCCAAGCTCTCTGATCTGTGAAAACATGAGTCTGCTGATTCCATGAAATATACTTTTATGCTGTCTGTCCATATTGAATGTTGGCGTAGTGGGCTTGACGTGTGTTGCCTGGGGCATCATAAAATACCATGATCTCTGATGTATCATAAGTACATCCAATGCATTTGACATTGTATTATGTTGTTAAATCTCATAGAACCTAATAACATTTTATCATTTCCAAATAAATTAGAGAAAAGCAGCAGTTATGTGCCAAGTATAGTAGCCAATAGCACCCAGACAATCACCATTTATTGGTTTAGGCAAGTCGGAATAATGAGATGACTGTATTGTCTGATTTTATTCTGAATATAATGTGAAAACACTGGCTAAATCTTTCTTTTTAGAATAGACCATTAAAGGGTTCCAAACCCAGCCATAGTTTTTTTTATTATGGCTGGGGTTGGAACCCTTTAATGGTCTAGTCTAAAAAGAAAGATTTAGCCAGTGGAAAGTAAAAGAGAATCGCCCTTTAAAGACAACAAAAACCTAGCAAAGGTTCTAACCCTGCCTCTGCTCAAAAAATCTATTGTTGGCTGGAGTACTGCTTCAGTTGAGAGTTGATTCTGTTCTTTTATTCGATTGGCGTGTGAATTTTGGTATTATATATAGCCCCAATCATTCGAAATATGAACATGTCAACCATTTATTATGCATACACTTGATTTTGTTTCTGGAAATGATCTTTTATTTGTATCTGATGCTAAGACAATGCTATACATTCAGTGCTGTTCTATGGAAAGAGGAAGAAGGTGTCCTGCTGCATCCTGCACCATAGGAGATGATAGCAGTCGCCCATGGTCCGTTGTTTAGTGATTCGCCTCAGCAGATCACTGGATGACGTAGAGGAACTGATGTACACGTACTAGATTTTTGCCCAAGATGATCATGACTGTTTGTCTCAGGTGATGATCATCTACCATGTATACGTAGCTTTACCTTTAGGCAGATAAATCAATATAACACCAAGATTACATGGGTGGCTTTTAATTTAAGAGATGGGAAAAAAAACTAATGCTAAGGCAAAGGTTTTATTGCTATTGTTAGAAGATTAATTTCCCAAGGGTATAATTAAATTGGTAGAAAATGTCATAGATTAGCAAAAACTCTCTGTAGGGTATGTGCTTAGGTCTGTAGGGGACAGTATGTTTGTTTGTAGCAAAATTTAAATTGGTGTGCTCCATTTCAGGTTTCCGTTTAGTTTTGGGAAAATAAAAGCAGGCAACATTTTCAATACATACAATCATTTCTTCCAAATATTTCTTCAATTATTGTTTCAACAATTATTTCTGACATACTGCGGACAGTAGTGTTTGGTGGTATCTTTTGGCCATTGTACTATATCTTGATGTTGGTGGACCAGGAGACACTACTGTACAGACATTGTGGCACTGGCCATACATGGCTGGATCAGATGACCATCCTAAGTGCTTGGGTCCAGCATATGTTCCAGAAACAGTTCTCCATGGTTAGAAAACAAGTTCTAATCAATGTTCTCCACTGATAAAAACTGTCAGTATCTGGCTCTATCTCCCTACTGTCATAAACACACTGCCCAAGAGTAGTTGTATCATGTCTGCACTTCTTGACCACCTTTTTAATTCTCTATCCTACGTTTTCTAATATTTGGAGATTCAGTCATTGCTTGAGATGACTGGGCCATGTAGTGGGTAATTCTTGAGTGGTAACAAACAAAACCTGCTCATTATCAGAGATAGAACATTTCTGATGTTGCAAAATCTCTGGCCACGTACTGTTTTTTTATCTGTAGGTTATCCCCACATAAAAATTATAGCAGTGCATATTCATCAATGTAAAATGGATTATATTACTTTTAAATCTTTATTTTGGAAGAAGGCACCTAAATAGGCATTCTTCAGCTGGTCTTTTATGATTTCCATCTATCCTACAGTGCTGTGGGCATCATCTATATTGGTAAAGATGCAGTTTTTATGCCCCTGGTACATGCAGGGCTGGAAAATGGGGGTGATAGCTAGAACCCTCACACATTGTAGGAAAGTGCTCTGCTTCTTCTAATGAGAATTGAGGTAACCTAAATCCATACATCAACTTGCTGTTCAGCTTAAATGTCCACCTAGGAACCCTGAAAATATGCCATATGTTAGCTGAAAATGGGGCAGGGCCCTTTGTGGAGGGAAAATATGAATGACGAAGGATAAAGTCTATTTTTAACTCAAAATAAATACAACTACCACCTTTCTAGTAATTTCAAAATCACTCATGGGATTTAAAGAACATTTTAAATCTGAAGTGAACATAACTTTAATTGCAAAGAAAATGATGGATGTGCTGTTGCTGCTTTTAGGTATATATAACATTTTCTGTCTAGGAAACGGACCACTAGCTTTTAGCTGGCAAAACCTGGTGCCGATCCCAGTGTCAACTCGTTTCGAGATCTCAGGCCTCCGGCAAAAAATAATATTATGAGCTCAGTGGAGCAGGGAATCGTTTTCGCTTGCAAAATTTCCAAATGCACTGGCGGCACTTTATGAAAAAAAAAATGTTATATTATTAAAATTCGTTCTTTCTAATAGAAGAATTTTGTAGACTGAGCACATATAATAATCTTGAGTTTATACATTATTCAAAACTAAATTTGAAAATAAGAGTGCAGTTATCTTGGGTTTCAGAGGGTTTTTCACATGAAAAAGATGGTACAAAGTGCTTTTATTAATCAAAGCAGCATTTAGTTCTCAGAGTAAGTTAAATGAAGCACTAAGCACCAACATCATTAAAAAGCACTGAATCTATTTTCAAGAATTTCTGCCAGCTTGTTCCCGTTCAAGGGGGAAGGATGGTTTTTCTGTAATATTAAAAGCTGGCAAACAGCTGAAATATAACTAGCAGTACCAGAAGCCAATTAAGATCAAAGCAGAGATTTTCAGTAGTGCGGCTTCGTCGTTTCAATATTAAACAAATTTTTTTTCGCTTTGACATAGATCAAGAGGTGTTAATGCAGATTCTTTGAAACAAGTCAAGTAGTGTTTTTAAGTGACAGAATGGGCATTTGTTCTATCACACTCAATTAGTATCATGCCCCGGAATTCTCTGTATTTCTCCAATGCTGTATCTGATGTATCTGTTGCTGACAAACAAGAAAAGCACTGTAGGCTTTCATTGAAGAAGACGTGTCTGGAACAGAGAGAGAGAGCGAGAAGAAGAGACTAAGTACACAGTTATGTAGAACAAAGCACACGCATTTGTATTCCTCCCTCCTACATAATCAGAAGAAAACATACATATGTATTTGATCAGAAAGGCGGCAGATGTTTCTTCTCTATAAATGGTAATAAAATGGTCATGCTGGCGATCAAGAAACTTTGATGAACAAAACTGGAATATTAGAAGACTTTTTGTATTTGCAGCGTAGACGGTTTAGTGAGCAGTTGTAGATGATCATTGAAATTGATCAATGAGGTGCAAGTGCAATACTGCAAACAGTGCAGTCATGTTAAAGACACAAAAAAGTGAAGTCATAGTTTTATTATTTTTATTATACATGCAGGATGCTTTACCAGTAATAATTTGGTGGTATTTTTTAAAATGATTTTTATGAAGCTGCCATGTGCCAGCATCAATCTGGTGATCTTGACTGCTGCCGGGTTTGGGTCGCCCATGGTCAGAACGACCCCCCATGTTGTGCTCCCAATAACATTGCTAAAGTTTGCAATACCATGCAGAGGGTTTGTAAGACTTCTGCATTCTATGCTCCAAGCTGTACCTTTAGCAATCGTTTAATTTTGTTTTGGATAATGTAGGGAAAGGTTAGACCTCTGATGCTCTCTGTACTACTGAGAGAGATTAGTCTTCTCCTACTAAGAGATTAGCCTTCTTCATTAGTTATGGTGATCATTGTCATTAAAACAGAATATGAAGGTAAAAAACAATTTTATTAGCAATTAGAGCAAAAGTTGTAGGGAAATCATCCAATAGAGATCTCCCTAAAAATACATTTAGCAATTTTCTCTCTTTTTTTGTTGCATCTTTGGGGAGAGGAAGGTAAATCTCTCTAGTAGAACCCAACAGAAAAAATAAATTGGGTTTTTAAACCTTTCTTTTGTTTTAAAGTAATAAAGTTGTAAAGTCTTCATTTAAACTTTAACCAGCCTGAAAACTGCCACTTATGAATCTTCCATTCTAAAAACAATTACATTTGTTCAGGTTTTCTTATAAAAGATTCATGCTTGTTTCCCTACTTAGCTCAGCTTACTATTTGTGTCATGAGTTTTGGCTCTGAGAGTTAAGGGTGAAAGGGCAAGTGACATTTGGCAGCAACTTTTAGATCTTGGGTGACCTCTTACCCCTGGTTCACATAGCCTATGACTTCATAAGTCACTTATGGTTGCAGTTTTAGACTCAGTATGTTTATTTATGCCCAATTGTGACTTTTTCTGTAATCTGAGTTCAGTGTAACATTCTACAGATGAATTTCACAGAGCCCCTGACACGTGGGGTCTTCATTCCCTAATGTGTGTGTAGTGATGCTTCAATCAAATTTGAACTTCCAATGAAGATTTACAGCGTGTTAAGAGTAACCATGAACTTCTCTTTGTAGTCTGTTTAATATTTGTGAAAAATACCTGTTCTTGACAAAAATCAATTACTGCTCTATGCACTCTCTGCAGCGCTATTATTGTGAACATCAAAACACCTTTTTCCTATATGGAGAGAGGAAGGTGACCTGTAATTACTTTATGTCCTAGGGTGACCATGCTAATTCTCTATATTTACGGAGCAATTGGTCAGTACTGTCCCTATTGGACAGGAAGTGTGTTACTAGCAGGATCACCAGGTGCAAGTTAACGTAAACATGTCAAAAAAAGTTTTGACATTAATTTCAGCAACAACTAATTTTTTTGTTCTTGGATGTAGATGCACTTCAAATCTGATATAATGGCTGAAATATTTGTTTTCCTGAATGCACTAGAACACATCAGGACATCAGTGTGTAGGAGACGACAACCTACAGTGGGTATATTTGGGAATATCTACAATTGTAAGCAAAACTGGTTTCCAGGCAAATGACAACAGGAGTTAATATGAACAAATATATCATAGCCATGCATTGAAACTGAACTTCTTGTGGGCTAAAACTTAATGGTCTTCATGTATTGCTAAATTTATTGAGTTTATGCATATAGATATTCACCTAATATACACCTTCACATTTTTATACCAATTCTCCTTAATAGAAGACCCCCCTAATTTTTTACTAAACATACAAAAGAAGTGGGTTCATTTAGAGAGGTATTATGGGTTGTCGGCACATATAGAACACTCCCTGGTGCCCATTGCAGAAGACTTATATTGACTAGATGACTCTGTACGGTTGGGTGAAGCTAAAGCTTTGCTTTGTATTATTCTGCGTACCATTGAAATGCACACAGGATACAATGTCTGTATCCGCTGATGCTGCACTCTTTGTTTGCTTGAACTGCTCTTCCCACAGAACTCCTTAGCTGGGCAGAGCATTGGAATGCCAGGGGACCCAGCTTAGGCGCTGGCTGTGTGTCTACATCAAGTCAATATGTCTCGCCAATTTAAGCTGTTTCTGTTTCCAGACTGAACACCATTCAGGAGTTTTATTTCCTTATTCTTCAAAGTTGCATTACCACAACTTACTTTCTGTACTTTCTAACCAAGAAATTTCAATTTTAAATGAAAAGTATTTTTTAATGAATTACCTATGTAATACTCTTAACCATGAACTGCAGCTAGTTTGCTGGTTATAATTCCCATTTTTATATACAGCAAATCTCTGGAGTGACTTTCCATTTAGGTAAAGGTAGAAGAAAAAAGCATTATGAACTGTGAGTGATACTCTGTTAACTTTGTCATTGCACTATGTCACTTAACATTCATGTTCTGCTGGGTCTGTGCAGTAAGATTTTTGCTGTGTCTTCTGTTTGCTAAGTATGAGTACCAAATAAAAATCATGGTATTTGCTTTGTACTTTGTTTTACTGTCAGCAGAACATGGTTTAAGGCACGTTCGGCTAAAATAAACATGTTGCCATCATGACTGTCTTGAGGTACATTTTATTATTTTGCTTTCTGTTGCAGTTCATGTTTTTATAGGTGTTTTGATTTAGGTTCAGCACGTCTATATAGTAAATTAGAATTGTCTGGTGTGTTCTTCAGATTTATGGCTGTGTAGTGATTGTAGCTGGGAGAAGAAATTGTTTATTTGTGAACAAACTAGCCGCAATCTACGTTTTACCAAACACGTAAACCCGCTAGAATGTGTTATAGGAGGACAGTAAAGTTTGAAAGCAAAGACACTGCACTCTTAGAATGGAGAACAGTAAATAGAATTAAAGGGGCTACTGTGGTTTGCAGTCAGTTTTATTTTAATATACATATTTAAAGTAGTTCTGTATATATAGCAACATTTTGAAGTCAATGCAGTTAAGACTCAGATTGTCTGCTGCATGTACCTGCAAATGGTTAGGATCCTGAGCTATCTTCTGATGGTCCCAGTTTCAGGACTGTCTATTTTCTATCTTCTTGATCCCCCCCAGTTATCCCCAGTTTCTCCAGCTAACCTCCATGTCAGTACCATATCCTGTAATGTGTGAAAACCAGGGGACCCAGGATATTGACCCTTCTGGAAGCATAGGTTCCATTCAAAATTCAGTAAAAGAATTCTCAGGATTGGAGCAGCGTTCATTGGCATGGCGAGCATTTCTTTTTACATGGATAGCTGAGTTTAAAAAAAGTTGGGTATTGCATGAGTTTTACACAAAATTCTGGGTACAAAAGTACAGCAAAATATTTTCCTTTTTTACACAGTTGGGCTGTTTTACTAAAGGAGTTGGGAATTTTTACATAATCCTAATAGTGTAAATATTTACTTCAATTATCCAACTGTGTACAGATAAAATAAAAAGGAATTAGCTTTCTACATCATTGAATATTTGACAATTTATTGTGTGAAGATTCTCAGCTACTTTCAGCTTCAGAAATAAAAGAAGCCACACAGAAAAAACATTTTACAAATAGGATATTTGGTACGTGAAATGTATCAGGGAAGAACTTGGGTTCTATAAGCCAACAATGGAATAAGGTATATGGTGGCAAGGAGCTAGAGTTGTGGTGTCCATTCTTTCCATGTACGATATAAGACCAGGGCAAGCTGTAATAAAAGGGCTACATATGACGACCGGGCCTTGAGGGTACATACCTGAAGAGCGTTATATGAATATTTCAGTATTGTATTATTTTGCCTGATCTTCAGCTTTTATGATTATTTAGGCAATGCATTATTCATTAGGTGATCATGGCAGTGACACAACAAGATGAACAATATGTTAATACTCATCACAATGACACACAGTCCCCAGTACATGGAAGGTATTATCTATTGAAACAAATGTTATGTGTAGTTCATCAGATACAGTTTGAGTTCACCTTCCCCATGGAGAGTCTGTGCATGTTTGTTGTAACAAAGTAGTTCTCAAGACGAAATGGGTATTTTACCTTTATTCATATGCCACTTTAATAACATCAGCCCATATTTCACTAAAGTAATGGAAGTGACAGATTTGTACATGGAATTGTTACAAAGAACATTTAACCCAGCCTCCGTGTAACATGAACTGTTATTGCAGATAAATCCACAGGGAAAGTACTGATAAATTAGCGGTTAAAATTGACAAGTGACAAAACATCATCTGTCTTCTTTCAACAGTGAAGGTGATATCTATGCATTTCAAATAATGCTTTTCCCTGCAATCCGAACTGCGAAAATAACAGGCGGCAGTTGTGCAAACGTGATATTCCTCCCAAATCCCTTTTTATAACAGCCTAGCAGCGCACCAGGCGATTATTCCCCATTGCTATAACACTGAAGTTTTTTTCTCTTTTTTTACTGTATATGACAATTACTAGCTTCATGGCTCTATAAATTTATTGTAGGGGAATCCTGAGCATGTAATTGCGTACCATTCGTGCAGTCCCACATGCATGCTCACTAAATTACTTTTTGAATAAAACAAACAATTTGTTAGTTCTTAACTGGGAGCATCCCAGACCTGATGACATTTCAGTGCGAGATCTGACTAGAAAACAACTTGATCCTCTTGAAAGAAGATTTGGTATTACAAGCATACGTAGAGGTAAAAGGTTCCATACTTTCCAGTCATGCAGGGAGATCTGAGTTTTTAGGTTTGCAACTGGAATGTGCAAGATTTTAGTAAAGTGTCTGGAGCTTGTCTTTATATATAGCAGGAGATGCAGGGAACATGCTAAAAATAAAAAAGCCTAAAAAACATAAACATAAAATATGTAAAACCTCTCTGTAATACTTACACATTTGTCCATGTTTACCCATTTAATACACAACCAAAATATCCAAAAGGTAGCAAATAGGACAAGGTAATTTTGGAGGTTTGCATATATTTTAATATCTTTCTCAAATCAAACGATGGATACAAAAGGAGACCAGGCAAATGCTTGTCAAAGGATGATAGTTTTAAAAAAAATCTGATTTCATTAATACATTGTTTGTATTTTTTATGCCTATTAGGAATAGGCGTATTAGGAGTATTCACCAATGAGATAGATTGGTATGGCATTCAGGTGGTATGGCAGTTGAATGATTGATGGTTGACTGTTGCTTTTTGCTTTGGGTCTTCTTATTTTTCTAAGCAGCCTAATCTTATTTCACTTAGACCTGTATTGCTTAAAAAGTAATAAAACAAAAAGTTTGGGATATATTGAAATTAGAAACATAACACAAGTGTGTGCTACAATCAAAGCACAGATTATTTATGGTTACTTTCTTTATTTATAGGTGAAATCTCTTCTTGAAACGTGAGGAGCCATCCATTTCATGAACCATGAGGCTCTATGGGCTTCTTGGCGGGATAGTGCCGATAATGGTGTCTTTGGTCTATGCAGTTAGTTTTCCTGAAGACGATGAACCTATCAACATCGTAGATTATCATTGTAAGTAAATGTTTATTTATGTTAAAATGTATTTCCTACACATTTATAACAGAAGCAACTTTGATTGATGTGGTTGATGTGACTTCATTGTATGCCATTGTCAATTGCAATAAATGATTAAATATTGGGGTAGTGCCAGTATGTGTTGATTAATTCATATTATACCTTAGAGTTCTTTACATTGACGACTTTACAGAGCATGGTATTTAAAAGGAAAGTGAGTCCTGCTTGCTGACATTGGTCAAATTTTGTTCATTTATATTCAAGACATTGCAACGGGGATTTAGTTCAAGCCCCTCTACACCTAGTATATACAGCTAATCAATCCTGTATATTGATTCCTGAGCTGTGTAATCCAAAGTAATGGTGTATCCCATTTTAACTTGCAGATTCAAGGCAATATCCAGTATTTAGAGGACGCCCTTCAGGCAATGAATCACAGCACAGCTTGGACTTTCAACTGATGTTAAAAATTCGAGACACACTTTATGTTGCTGGAAGGTAATTTCCTTTAATCTTTTTATTTAAATTGAACTTGTATTTTTATTTCAGCAATTCGTTTTAACACACAGGCTTCTGTTTCTTCTGTTTAAATGAAAAACGGTGATCTCTATCAGTATTTTGTGTTTCATGCTTAGAAAGTAATGGAATGGTAATAAAGATCTACAAAGTCACACTGAGCTGCCATGTGATACACTGTGTTCCAGCTTTCCTCACTGGATACAATGCTTATCACAAGACTGACAAGGAGGGGAAAATATTTCTAAGAACTGTAACTATCAAAGATAAGAAGCTCTACTAAAACATGCAACAATAGCATAAATAAACCAGAACTTCAAGGAGGACTATATCCTACTGCAAAGGATCTCTGATTTTGGGCAGCATAAAAAATACAATTGTTTCCAAAGGCTACATAACAAAAGCAATTATGTAGGAGCTACAGAATTTCTATTCTTGGAGTTTTGTTTTTTTTTCTTACTAGAAAAAACTCTGTTACATACATAAAGGTTGGTGTTGCAGCTATTTGTAACCTAGTTACTGAGCAATTGACTTTTTGCAGCGTGTGCAGCTTGAACAGCTGTTTGTGTTACCCATTGCTGCTGCTAGTAATCACAGTCCATCAATTTAGTAGCAGCATAGATATACTGTAGTCGAGTACAGCAGCAACTGTAAAAGAATCCAGGGATTATAACATAGACATTTGAAGCTAGTTCACAATTGGTGCTGATGGAAACTTTAATTTAATGCTTATCTTGTCATGTGTTATTGTGAATGCACAGCACAGTGCATGTACCATAGTGCAGATTATTACATTTCAAATGCCAACTCCACTGCACTAACAACAAAACATTTGCATGCATAAGTGTTAAAATGTGCTGGGGTGCATTGCATTTAATGCAAAAAAATGCAATGCAGATTTTAGGTTGTGCTGGATCATTTATAGAAATATCTTCCAGGTTAATCATATATATCATTATTATTATTACGCAGTATTTATATAGCACCATCAAAGTCCATAGTCGTGTCACTAGCACTAGGGGCTCACAATCTAATGGCCATACTATAGTCATATGTCTTTAATATAGTCTAAGGTCAATTTTGGGTGGTAGCCAAATAACCTAACTGCATGTTTTTGGGTTTGATGTGGTTTAATGGTATTTAAAATACAAGACTGTGATTTGCATTTATATTTATAGATACAGAAAATGACTTCAATAATTCACATATGTGCAATCAGAGTCTTATGCTCATTTGTTAAGCTAGACTAGACAAATGGTAGCTTCTGTGAGATTGGTTGTAATTATTATCCCATTTTTAATGCTCATAGTTAGGTATTTCGAGTGCTAATTCTATTTGTTTTATTAAGTTGGCACATTGGGCAGTATGATTCTGTTTTCCTATAAATATTGTGGTAAGGTTTAATAGCCAAAACCAAATATCCGTTGGGAAAAACCTGATGATCTTTCTTTTTTTTTTTGGAAGACATGCATACAAACTTTGATCAAAGAGTCTTTACAGATGGATGTGTTTGTTCAATTGGAGCTTACTAGGACACAGTGATTGACCAGCATTTAAAAACATATGGAAAGAAAGCTAGAGTGCTCGGTCACATGCAAAAGACAAGGGAAAGTGATACTCTTTTGAAACAAGTAAAATCTTCACTATCTTCACTCAGACAAAGAAATTTGTCTGGTCTGCTAAACACATGCATTGTCTTTCAAAGGCCTAAAAACACACTTGTCATGCTATGCATGGATAAATCTCAGGCCAGCTCTCCATTTCCTAAAGTGTGTCATTCCTTCATCTTCCACAGAGATCAAGTTTATGCCGTAAATTTAAATGAAGTGCACAAGACCGAAATCACACCGAGCAAAGTAAGTGAGCCGGTTACAGTGAGTGCCATCAAAAGGGGGTTTGACTTTTTAAAAGCATAGGAAAGGAGACAATGTTATTTACATTTATCTTTGCTTATTTTGCTTCTTTAGAAGTTGACATGGAGATCGGGTCAAGCAGACCGAAAGAATTGTGCAATGAAAGGCAAACACAAGGTATTTTTTAGACTAACCTATTGAAGACTAGACATCAAAAGATGACGCTGATAGAGAAAGGAAGCTTAAGACTTCTAACACTTCATGTATTTGTGATTCAGGATGAATGCCATAACTACATCAAGGTTTTTGTTCCAAGAAACGATGAGATGGTCTTTGTCTGCGGTACAAACGCCTTCAATCCCATGTGCAGATATTACAGGGTAAGGGATTACTTTTCACCTTTTATGTTTCTCAATACTCATTACTCTTCATGAGCACGATAGAATACAGATCTATTATTTTAAGCCAATGCTGGATTTAAAGTGGAGCTACTTTTTGTAAAATTCTTCATTCAGACCTATGTAATGGTTACAAAGCCCTAAGTATTCTAATTGTATTTCAATTTCTTGCAGTATACAGGGTAGATGTGAAATGTATGGTTTATTACATGGGTGTCTTAGGGACGGAGGTAGGATAGACCATATAGTAACGCAATTTGGATAATCTAGAGATGACATCTAGAGATGATTGGTGCATTGTTCTATTCTATGTGCCTATCTTCTACGCCACAGACTTCTGGGTCAACCCCTGACTAAACTGTTCCACATCTGCTTAATGTAGATCATAGCATTCTAGTAATAATAATTGAATTCAGTGAAATATTAAAATGTAATCTGGTAAAAATAAAAAAAAATATTATGACTAGAATATATTACTATAAGACACATATTATGTATTAAGTAATGTAACATGTCTTTTTACTTTAACAGTGTAAATATTGTGGTTGTTTTGTCTTTTTTTGGCTTACTGCCTTGTTTTGTTGCTAAACTTTACATGGTTAACCTTTGCAGTTAAGTACTTTTGAATATGATGGAGAAGAAATTAGTGGCTTGGCAAGATGCCCATTTGACGCTAGACAAACCAATGTGGCTCTTTTCGCTGGTAAAAACCTTTTGGCTCTCTTTTTTTTGTATGACAGATATGTACTTGTGTGTAAACTGATACAGTTTAGCAAATTCCTATCATAATGTTAGTGTATATTATACTGTAACTTGATGCCCGGTTTGCATATACGAGCTGAATAACCTAATAGTATAGATATTGGGCCTGATTTATTAAAGCTCCCCAATTCTGGAGAAGATGGACTATCATGGGAGAAGCTGGGAGATCCAGCAAACCTGAAACGGATCTGGTCCAGGACTGAAAACATTTCCCAACTAATAGCTAATTATTTGTTGAAATCTGTACTAGGTTTGCTGGATCACCCCAGTTCTCCCATGATAGTTTATCCACTCCAGTTGTGGAGAGCTTTAATAAATCTGACCCACCATCTATTCGGGGTAATAATAGCACATAACAGTGTATTTAATTGGAATAAGCATAAGGCAGCTGTCAATCTTTCATGACCTTCTTTTCATGGAACATCCCACCCTCACCTTTTTCTTGCCGTCCTGTAAAACCTGTACTAAGACCATGAATAGTCCTGTTAGGTCACATTGCTGTTATCCTGGCTCTGTTGCTGTGTCTCTAAAACTTTCCATCTTTACTTGAAACTTTAAAAAAGAAACCTGTTAGGAACTTTCGACAGAAATTACATTACAAAAGAAAAAGCGTTGGTTCTGCTTGAATTATGGAGAGCCATTGATGTATCATTTCCTAAGTACATTTAAACAGATTATTTGATCCAGACCCTACCTTTTTTGTTAAAAGCATTTCTTTTTTGTTTGATGTATGATTTATATAATAATGCTACCGTTATATTTTTGCCATTTTATTTCTACCAAACAAAAGTGGTATTTTTTTACTTTTTATGCAATACAGGTTCAAGTATTACTTGTAGTCGGTTCAGGAACATACTTCATGTAGGACTTTCATTGAAAATACTTATTTGTTGTGCAGTGCATTGCTTTATTTTGAACCTATTGATCTAACCATGCATTTTGCTCTTCTTTTTTCTCTTAGATGGGAAGTTATACTCAGCTACAATGGCAGACTTCCAAGCCAGTGACGCCGTGATCTATCGGAGCATGGGGGATGGATTTGCTCTGAGGACAATTAAATATGACTCCAAGTGGCTAAAAGGTACTCAAGACCTGGCAGTTATTAATGGCATAGAGATCAGACACCTACTTGATATGGGAATGAAGCGTGACTCCGTTTAATAGTATTTCTGAGAAATACGATGCATATTAACTACCCTGGATCCTTTTAGGCATGACACAGCTGTATGATGAAGTTAAATGTTGCATACTGATGATACATCATGGCCTTTACTTTAAATGCATAGTTTTTTTCTCTTTTTGCAAAATGGTTTATGATTGATTCTTCCATTTTTAAAAAAAAGCTTTAAGGTAAATCCTTTGAGGCTTTTTTACACTCCATTAGACAGCATTAAAAGCTGCAAAATCAATTAAGCTGGAACCCACTCATATTCTTACCTCGGGTCAGGAATTTGTAGTCTTTCAGGGGCTAAACTGCTTGCATTCAAGATGCCTTTTGCGTTTCTTTTGCGGTTTTGATAATATACATATTTCTGTCTCTTTCTCCAGAGCCACATTTTCTGCATGCAATCGAGTACGGCAGTTACATTTACTTCTTTTTCCGGGAGATTGCTGTGGAACATAACAATTTGGGCAAGGTAAGCTTTGAATTGTTCCAGTGATTGAAATGGTGCTAGTAATTGTGATGGAGGAATCTCCTCCTGTACATTTTCTTTTTGTTGTTATAGTCCAAGTTTTAGATTTAACTCTAGGCATACATCTAAACACACAGATTGTATACACATTTGAAATTTCTTTCCTGCAAAATAATTTGAAATTCAGTTGTGCCAGCCTTATGATGTAGGCACCTCTGTCTGATAGAACTATCAGGTCTTAAAAAGTATACAGTGTAGAAAAGTAACCAAACATGATCTGAATTTACCCTTGGAAGAGTAACCAAGTGCAGTCTGAACATATCCTAGAAAGGGCAACCAAGCATGATTGGAACATATCCTAAGAAGAGTAACCAAAGTGTGGTCAGAACATATCCTAGGAAGGGCAACCAAGCATGATCGGAACATATCCTAAGAAGAGTAACCAAAGTGTGGTCAGAACATATCCTAGGAAGGGCAACCAAGCTTGGTCGGAAAATATCCTAAGAAGAGTAACCAAAGTGTGGTCAAAACATATCCTAGGAAGGGCAACCTAGCTTGGTCAGGACATATCCTAAGAAGAGTAGCTAAAGTGTGATCAGAACATATCCTAGGAAGGGGAATCTAGCATGGTCAGAACATATCCTTAGAAGGATAACCAAAGTTTGGACAGAACATACTCTAAGGCTGCTGCGTACACACGTGCAATAATTATTGCTGGAAACGAACGACTAGCGACCGTTCGTCCGATAATCGTTAACAAAAAAAGTGCACAATGACTCAATGATGAACAAGGATTGGCACTAGAAACAAACGACCGCCCCAGTGGATCTGATTGGGCAACGATTGTTCATAATCTATTGTGTGTAAGGTCGTTCAGTGATCGTGGATTGTTCTGCAGTACACTTTCTCCTTTACATGTCACTTCCTGCATCATTCAAACAATCGTATCTAGCGTGTATACATTATTGGTGGATTATATTTGAACGATTGTATCGTTACAGCATGTACAGAATTATACACAATATGATCATTCAAAATAATCGTGCATAATCGTTGTTCTGTCGTTAGTCATTCGTTTTCTAATGACAATTATTGCACGAGTGTACGTACCTAGCTTAAGAATGACTGGACATAAAATTTATCGTACACTAATTGGATCATGATTGGAAGAGCAACTTTGTATTGTCTGCTTGGCCTAATATTATGTCCCCCCCCCCCCCCTTTCTCAGTCTTGCTGTGCAGGGTATTGCATAAGCTTAAAATCAAGATAGATTGGTATACAGTTGTTGTACATTTATTGGTATTTTTTTCCTATCTGATATCTGCTCAATACTGTGTTTTGTGGGAGGGTTCTTTTGTTAATATGGCTATGGTGACAGAATAGAAAGTAAATAGCTAAAGAATGTTTGCGTTGACTGTACAAAGATTTATTATAGAATGGTATTAATTCTTTGGTATATTTTTGCACATTACCCTGTACTAGAGACACATAAATAATGATTTCTGTATTTTGATATTAAGCAGCCTTACAGTTTGCAAATATAAAAAGCAGCCTGGATTTTGATTAACAAGCCAGCACTTGATAAATCTATCCGCTATTATGAAAATATCCATTAGCCTCAGGGCTGTTCATTTTCATCCGCTCTTTAACCACAGTTTCTGTTAGAGTGATATTTGCTTCAATCTTTTCCCTAATTAATCTTCAAAGCTGGACTTTACATGACCTAAAAAGCCTGATCTACAATTGTATGGCCCAGGTGTGTTTCACTTTGCTTTGTCTAAACTGAGCAAAATAAATAATATTACTAATAATAGATGGAATTTTTCAAGAGCAAAAATGGCTGGCAGGATGCTGCATGACCCTGATTAGGAAACCACTTTATTTTTTGGCACGGATTAAACATATAAATATGTTTAGATTTCAACAGAGGTACCATTGTGCCTCCCAAATGTTAAATATTTAAATGACACAAATGCAGTTTATGATACTTTGGCTGCATTATAGACATTCCACTGTAAATTATTCAACCGTTTACACATGGTTAATTAAAGACTTCACAAAAGGTGGGGGATTTGCGTGAATGTTATAGGCTTTGCTCAGCAGTGCATTAAAATGGACATCAGGCTTCAGTTAAATACGGTCTGCTTTCTTTCAGTAACTAATTCACATAAACTAAAGCTCTTGTTTAAACCCAACTTCTACAAGTGTTAATAAACAGGGAAGAGAAGAGCTTACACGTGTCTATATTGTCTAATACAGCAGTAAAAGCTTTATTAAAATAGTATTTACCTTTCATTTATGGCACACAATTCCAAACATTTAAATGTAAAATTAAATTTTAAAATGGGAACAAATATTTTTTTTAATTAATGCATACTCAAATTATTTAGCAACAATGTAGCAAATTTTTAAAGGAAAAATAGGGAATGGTGATTATATCTTCTATTTCCCTAAACATAAGACTCTGGGTGGCTATAGGCAGATCTCCATTTTGTAGATAATATAGTTTTTATAAGCAGGGCCAGCAGTTTTAATTTAGTAAAAGGTTGCAGTGTTAGATCAGAACTATCTGAACAATTTCTTATATTGAAATTGAAAATCTTATTCTAAATACTTTTGGAATCTTTTTCTTGTGCATTACCATTTTCTAACAACTTTTTGCTTTGGTTCCCATTTTCAGGCTGTGCATTCTCGTGTAGCCCGTATATGTAAAAATGACCTCGGAGGTTCACAGAGAGTCCTGGAGAAACACTGGACTTCATTTGTGAAGGCAAGACTCAACTGCTCTGTTCCAGGGGATTCTTTCTTCTACTTTGATGTTCTGCAGTCTATAACTGACATAATAGAAATCAATGGAATTCCCACTGTTGTTGGAGTGTTTACTACACAGCTTAATAGGTAAAGAGAGAAATATTCTGACATCAAATGAAGACCTTTACTTTCCTTTTGGCTTTACAAATGCTTCTATTGTATTGTGAAACCAGAAAGATTTTTTTCTTCTTTCTCCGCTCTTAGTATACCAGGTTCAGCGGTTTGTGCTTTTACGATGGATGACATTGAGAAGGCTTTCAGAGGAAGATTTAAAGAACAAAAGACTCCAGACTCTGTTTGGACAGCTGTACCTGAAGACAAAGTACCAAAACCAAGGTATGGGGGTAGGGGAACTTAAAAAGCTGTAAATTAAGGAGTGTTCCACTTAGAGAATTAATAAAGAATTGGCTTTTAAAGTCATAAAGAACTGTGTTGGCGGTTTTATTGAGGCTGTATTTTTTATTTGTTTTAGGCCTGGCTGCTGTGCAAGACACGGTCTTGCTGAAGGTTATAGGTCTTCCACTGAATTTCCAGATGAAACTCTGGCTTTTATCAAATCTCATCCATTAATGGACTCTGCAGTCCCTTCAACCAGTGAAGAACCTTGGTTCACAAAAACCCGTGTCAGGTATGATATCCGCAATCAAACTTCTTTTGGATACTGGGCAATGTTTTTAAATCATGAGGAAAATGACTAGAACTAGACAGAATAAATGCATTTTTTAAAATTGGGCAATCATTAGAGGATACATTCAACTAATTTACAGAGACATAACACATCAGTGTATTAATGGTAACAGTGCTAGGTCAGCAGATTATAGCTAAAAATGGCATATTATGCCTTAAGCGAATTGTCTATACTTGGCAAATGTTGTGCAGTGTAAATAGTACTGTTGTTGACTTTTTTTTATTTTTTTAGTATGTGTATCCAAGTTACATTTTTACTGTCACAAATATATCTGATGGTACAATTTCCTTTAGATCTACCAACAACCATTTGGACTGACTGCTTGAATTGATTGTTTTGGGAGGCATGACCGTTTTAGGGAATCTCAGAATAAAACATGCATGACCAACTTTTTAACTATCACTGTTTTAGAAGGTAGTGTCTATAAGTTTTATAACCTCTGGGATTTCATGGGCCCCTTTGCCATTGTAGCTGAGTATAACTTCACATCTAGCGATTTATCTAATTTAGAATACACTAGTTGGTGTTCTCTTTACATATAAGGTGGAAGTTAGCTTACCTCCCCCTGTTATCTTGGCAGTGCCAACATCTTCTCCTGGTTCTTTTATGGATTCATGATCTTTGGCCATCTTGGCATGCACATTGGAGTTTATTAGTTCTGATAGAAAGGTGCCCAAAATGTAAACTGAGCTGTGCACGCACATTTAAATTCTAGTGAAGATTGCAAACAAAAGGCAGGGAAGTTTGTGTTTTTCCAGGAGAAAGCTACCCTATCTCATGCAATAGGCTGTCTGCCTGCTCACATGTTTGTATTGTTTTTATTTTAATTTCACTTTAATCTTCTGTAATAACAAAATGTGTCACATAAGTTTAAATCAATGAATCTCATCATTGTCATTTGTTTATTTCAGGTACAGATTGACAGCTGTTGCAGTTGACCATCTCGCTGGCCCATACCTAAACTACACAGTCATATTTGTGGGCTCGGAAGCTGGGGTTGTTCTAAAGATCTTGGCCAAGACTAATCCATTTTCTTTGAATGACAGTGTATTACTGGAAGAAATTGATGCTTACAACCGTGCAAAGTAAGCATTACCTTGTACAAAACAAATGTATTGATTTCACTTGCAAGGTACTCTCCTTTACAAATGCATATTTGCAATCTGCTTATTTCTTTTGGAAATAAGGAGAAATTGGTGCTTTTAACTAAAAATGCTTATCAAATATAAACTTGGAATAGCAAAGATAATAGAATGCAATTGTAAGGATTTGGGAGATCAGGTAAAGGATGAACTTTATTTGGTTGCTATGACTTGTAGAACATAGCACCACACTACTGTACAGTTCTTGCTACCCATAGCTGCTAGTTTCTCCTCTTTATGTTCCCAGAATAGGAGGCAGACACCCCTTGAAATCATTATGAGATCCCATTACTTTCTTTTTTATAAAGTTTTTTGGTGTTTTGGAAAAATAAGGATACATTATATTTTATATAAATGCACAGCTTGACTAATTGCTTTCCTATCTACATTGCTCCTGCAGATGTTATGGAGACAGCGAAGAGGATCGGAAAGTCTTGTCCCTCCAAATGGACAAAGACCACCACTCCTTATTTGTAGCCTTTTCAGGATGCATTGTCCGTCTGCCTCTAAGCCGTTGCGAGCGATACGGCTCCTGCAAAAAGTATGTACAATTGTTGTATATGAGTTATTGCTAGTTGAGATTTATTACAAAGTATGAACATGCCTGACAAATTCTTTCTCATTTATCCGTAGGTCTTGCATCAGTTCAAGAGATCCTTATTGCGGGTGGTTAAACCATGAAACCTGTGGCAGAGTCAAGCCGGGCATGTTGTAAGTGTAATCACCCTCCAACTGTTAAAAAAATAACCTGATAGATTTCTGTTTATTAGAGCTTCTAAACAGTTTTATTAGGCTTGTGCATTTCTTCTTGTTACCAGTATGACTGCAGGGAGAATGAAATAATTTTAGTTTAGTGACAGAAATTACTGTGTATTTTATTTGGCATTTCTAACGTAATACTTAGGAGACAGAAAACATTAATCCTTGCGAGGATTGTAATATCTGCTTTGAATCCAGTTGGGAGGTGAAGTATTGCTCCTCTGGAGAATCCTATTAATTATCACACAACAGTTCTCCTGTACAAACAAGCATAAATTGGCTTTCTATGTATACACAATACAGTTTTTCTTGTTGAAACCTGCTTCTCAGATGTATTTTTTTTTCTTTGTACATTTAAAATTGAACACTACTTGCTCTGGTCTTATTCTGCAGTAAATCTAATTTGTGTTTTTCTTTTTTCCATTACAGTTTTGGGTATGAACAGGATGTGGAACATGGTAACACAGCACAGCTCGGAGACTGCCATGGTAAAGACCAACCCTTTACTAATCTCATTAGAGCCTTTTAATTTGTGCTTTGTAGATTAGTATACAGAATGCATTCATAATGCACATACCACCTTTCAATTTAACTTATTTTTTTCATGGGCTTAGCTATCTTGCAGTTAATGAAAAGAACATGTGAAATGTATTTTTTCTTTTTATTTTTTTCTTTGTATCTTATTTTTGGGCTATGTGCAACTGCTTAAGGACATACCAAAAAAGAAAAAAAATGAAAATACATTTTATTTTTTTGCTCTTTTTGTTGAGATTTTATATAACTTTTTTGTTTCCTTTTAGTTTCTTTTTACTGATGACCTGTTCCTTTAATTTTAGAAAAATTGCCTACTACAACTACACCAGATTACAAAATATTTGGCGATCCAACATCTGGTTAGTTTTATTAATTTTATCTAAAATTAACTGCCTTTTCTTTTGGTTCAGCATTTTCTGCTCTTATGCCCGACCCTACCCTACCCTTTCTCCCTTTCGCAGTTGGCCTCATTTTTGTGCTTTGACTTCATGCACTCACTAATTGCAAGGATGGATCTCTGTCCTTTTTGTTTGTATTTTATTTTTTTCCAAAATAATTAATTCACCTTTGTGTGGTCGCATGTTACCCAATTGCCCGTTATTGATGGATGAGTCAAATGTTTTATTAAAAGTCTAATTACTATGTGACATTTCCACAGCATGAAAGCCAGCCAGCTTTCATTATTGCTCTTCATACATTTGTCAGAATGTTTCTTTCATCTATTGGATATAGATGATGGTCACATAATTCATATTACATCTTTAAATTTGACTGTTCCTTTACTAAATTTTTTATTACTGGGTGTTACATGTTTGTTCTATTTATGTAAATGTGTAATTTATTATAAGTCTATGAACATATGTCTTAGTATCATTATATGGGTCAAAACAATATTTCTATGGTATGTGTAGGTTCTACTTTCAAAAAGAAGCGTAAACATCTAATGGCTAGATGTACTCTAATACTCCCACTGGTCTTCTGTTACTTCGGTTTACAGAAAATTGGTTAATTCCTGCCCTTGAATTCTGCAGGAGATGCGCCTTCTTTCTTCTAGAAAGCTTAAAACCGTACCCAATTGGATGGCATGTAGGAGAACAAACTAGCCCTATTCTAAAAAATCTATGCTACAGAGCTACTAATATTAATACTTTGTGCTTTTTTTGCTGAAAATGAAAAACTTCCTTAATTTACATGCAACACAACATTGGAATAGGTAGATATATAGCAATGTGTTTTGGAATACAACTTAATAAACATTTGTTTGCTACCACAGACATTGAAGTTCCCACCACCTCTGTAACCACAATGACAAGTAATCCAGTCATTCTCCCTAAAGTGATTGATTCCTGGAAACCCAGAATGACTGGCTCCCGGAAATTTGTCCAAGAAGATGATCCAAACACCTCTGATTATACTGATACATTAACTGGTGTCCCAAATGGTAAGGCCTTCAAGGGGAATGTTGTAGACTGAGTGCAAACCTTCCACCTACAGATTACATTTATCGTTGTATCAAAACTGTACATTACTCATGTTTTAAAGGTTTTATCATTTTAGATGGGCTGGTCATTATGTCAGCTTATTTTATATATAAAACATGGACAGTGTACAGTGATGAATGTAATTGCTGTTAGGTTATTGTGGGATGTTTCCACTCAGGAATGGCAGTGTATTATTATTTTTAAGCTTTATTTATGTTGAATGCATTTTTAATGCATTTGGTTTTGTTTTTTTTGCATTTCTTATTATATCATTTTTTGCTTTTTTTTGTTTTATGATTATTTGCCGTTTTGTTTTATCGAGAAGCATCACATAGCTATTAAGTTTGATATGGCAGAGATATTCTTAATAAATGATGATATAGGCATTTTTCCAGAACTCCAGAGTTAGCCCACGCTGATATTTTTTCTTTTTTTAATTGAATCAAAAAGATCAACAGATGGCCACGTCACTGTGTCAAAAAAAAAAACCTGTCTCTGTTCATTCAGTTAGAACGCGCATTAACAGCTTAATAGGAAACACTGTCAACTAAAGAGACCTTCTCTATTTAAAATAGTTTCCCAGCTCTGTGATGGAAAGCAAGAGTTGCGTTGCACGGACCAGCTTATTTTCAGCAAGGATGCCTTTTAATATTAATATAATGAACCCATTGTTTTTAATGGTAAAACCCCATTAATTCTAAACTCAAACATGGATAACCCTTTGAAAATGTTAAGTTTCTTGCAAATATTGGGACATTACATTTGACCAGCCACTGAGATATACAGAACACATGAGGGTTAGTCAAAGGGCCAATATATATTCTGAAACTTTTTTATTGGTTAAAAACCACATTGATGCATGCTGGTGTGTTTTAGTACATGTATTAACCAACATGCATAGCAGTCCCTCTATGTTGGTGGGGGTAGCTCTAGCAGGGAGTGCCCAGGGAGAAGTCTTACATGCACTTTAATTCATTAGTGTAGTTTGGCACTTAGTGTGCGATTTTCCACATATGAATACTTAACAAAAATCAAGTCTAGTCTAGTATGGATATGCATTTCTTTTATATTTCACTTTTTTCATTTTGTAGTGCTTGGTTAAGTGTTTTTTCCTTTTCATTTTAAACTATTTATTTTGTCTGTTTTTCTGTTTTCCTTTTGAGTTCTTCTGTTCTAATTTGTGTGTTTTAAGTTTTGTTTTTCTTTGTGCACTGCCAACAAATCTGATAACCCGGAGCATTTCTTGCTAAATGTTCAAAGGCCTTCCCACTAACAGAATCCAGCTTTCTCTGTAGTTCTAGTACTAATTCTTCATCAAAACACTGCATTAGCAGAATGAAGTAGTTCACTCAAGTAGGAACTGTTCCAACCAGCTGTGTTTACAACTTTTTAAAGATTTATCTCTATCTGTGTATGAGCCTTTTAACTTCTTGTATGTCTGTGGTTGCTGACTTACCTTTTCAATAGTGAAAAACAATTAACATTAATGTTGTTCTTCTAGGCCACATGTATAAAGCATATTGTATTCATTTAGGGTAAATATTCTGTGGTTTGTATTGTCTTTAGCTTTATGTGTGGCCCCAGCCAAAAAAAGAGCACAGATTTTATATGTACGGATTATACATTTACCAGTTCTGGGAAAATAGATGAAGTCTAGACTACTTTGGTAGACTATAGTTGGATTTTGATGAACGGGTTAACAATTAATTTCTTCTGGTTACATATTTCCTAACCATTGCCAGTCATCTAGAGAAGGTTCTCTATGGTAATCTGGCAAGTGTTGATCTGTTTGCTAAATGAGAAGCTCAGAGTTTCTAGAAATGCACAGGATCCATGGACTGAGGTGAGTTCTGTGAAGGAAAAACTTGGCTAATGTTATTTCCAAAAAAAGAATACATGAAATGTGTAAAACATGACCGTGGGTCCATTTCTAATATGTTCATGATTTTGCATGCTGTGACATTTTTTTTTTATTAAGTGTTAAAAGAAAGAATACATTCCTTTTTACCTTCTGACTTTCATCAGCATTATTATGTGACTGTGCGCTGCTTTTTCTGACCTTGACTCTGTGTAATCGTATCACAGCTGTAAAAATCTTATTAGCATAAATAAACATGGCTCTGAGCACAGGTTTTCTATCACAGGAAAGTAGAACAAATTGCAATCCAAACCATCCAGAAATTGGCCACGGAAAGGTTCTGTCCAAGCAGGGTTTGTTTAAAAAAATCTAGCTACAAATAATAGTTTTCCAGAAAATACCTGGATTTTCTGTTCCGCCATAAAACCTATATGAATGAGATTTCCAGCTAAACTTCCAGCTACCTTTTATACTGTATTGCAATAAACACTCCATACTTATAGCAAGCAGTAATTGCCCATATGTATGTTGTAGCTGTCACTTAATTTTATTTTTAAGTTAATCATTTATCCTCTCCAAGCTGTTTTCCATCCTGACTGACACAAGGATTAATAAGAAGAGAGACTGAGAATGGAATGCAAATGATCCTATTTAGATAAACACATTTAATGAGCTGTCACTATTTTTAAGACCTATGTCTTATTCTGAGTTGCAGTGATATATATTAAAAAATTGGCATCTGTTTATTTTTACAGGTGTAAGGTGGGAAGTACAGTCGGGAGAATCAAATCAAATGGTGCATATGAATGTTCTGATCACTTGTGTTCTGGCTGCGTTTGTACTTGGAGCTTTCATAGCAGGAGTTGTTGTCTACTGCTACCGTGAAATGTTTGTACGGAAAACCAGAAAAATACACAAGGATGCCGAGTCTGCACAGTCCTGTACCGATTCCAGTGGAAGCTTTGCCAAACTTAATGGTTTGTTTGACAGCCCTGTTAAAGAATATCAACAAAGCATTGATTCACCTAAACACTATACTAATATACTAACTAGTAGAAAAGAACTGCCGCCCAATGGTGAAACTAAGGGCATCATGATGGATGTTCAAGGACAGCCTCCAGAACTAGCTGCACTTCCAACACCTGAGTCTACACCAGTGCTTCAGCAGAAGAGCTTACAGCCTATCAAAAACCAATGGGAAAAGACGCAAAATAATTTAAATATTTCACGAAAAGAAACACCTCTTAAAAGTCCACAGTTTTTCCCTTCAAGCCCTCCCCCTCATTCTCCTCTTGCTCATGGACAGATCCCAAGTGCGGTTGTTCTTCCAAATGCCACCCATGATTACAATACTTCTTTTTCAAATTCCAACGCTCACAAATCAGAGAAAAAGCTTCATAATATTGAGCATTCTTTGGTTAAACAGTCAAGTAAAAGAGATCATCGACGTTCAGTGGATTCTAGAAATACATTAAATGACTTTCTAAAGCATCTGAATGAATCTGCTGGAAATCCCAAAGCTATAATGGCAGATATACAAGTAGCTCATCAAAATACCCACCAGGCACCCCATCAAACATTAATGCTCGACACAATGGGGAACATGTCTGAAATTCCACCTAAAGTTCCAAATAGGGAGGCATCCTTGTACTCCCCTTCTTCAACTCTTCCGCGAAATAGCCCAACAAAACGGGTGGATGTGCCTTCTACCCCAAATGGACAAATGTCATCTTTAGAATCACAAAGAAGTTACCATAAAAACTCTTCACAGAGGCATTCAATATCAGCAATGCCCAAAACTATGAACTCACCAAATGGTGTCTTGATTTCAAGACAACCTAGTGTTAATAGAGGTGGATATATGCCTCCAAGTCCTAACCCAAGGATGGACTACATGCAAGGAACACCTGTTATAGTTCATCAACAGACTTCCTTATCACGGCAAAGCAGTTATACAGGACATGGAACTCTCCCTCGTATGGGAATAAAGAGGACAACTTCCATAAAGCCTGACGTGCCACCAAAACCTTCATTTGCCCCACAAACTACAACTGTCAGACAGCATAATAAATATAGCTACTGAGACCTATCACCTTGTTTAAAATGTGTATGGGTATAACACGTTGTGTTCTAGTAAAACTTTTCAGGCAGAGAGAAGCTCGCTTGCCGAACCAGTCCCCACATGGGAGACCAAAGAAATGGTCT
This sequence comes from Pyxicephalus adspersus, assembly GCF_032062135.1. NCBI lineage: Eukaryota > Metazoa > Chordata > Amphibia > Anura > Pyxicephalidae > Pyxicephalus > Pyxicephalus adspersus. The sequence continues at coordinate 130,474,775 of NC_092859.1, forward strand.
TTAGTTTGGTAATATTAAGTCTTGCCAGGACATGCGAACTGCAAACTATGCTTGTAATGAACAAAACAAAGGAAAGTGCTGGTCATTTTGCTTCTTTTGTTTGAAGATAGTAAGTGAATGGACATAAGTGGACATGTAGCACAGTTGGGGCTACCTTGCAATTACAAAAACCTGATACAGTACTAAGAATTTAAATATACTTGAAAAAAATGGGCTTTCATTTCAAACTGCCACAGTGTGTAGTCATCCCATTAAATGTGAACATAATATGAATTCACCTTGCCTCTTGCACAAGAGAGTCAGAAAAGTGTCTTGGTAAAAGTTTGCATTTTAGGTGATGTACCTTCTATCCGAAGTCAGATACATATCGTTGGTCATTTGTAGCATCTCTGTATGCCGTAAATACTCTTGATGTGCGCTTGTTTAGTGCACGGAAAGATTCTCACTGCAATTTCTATGCTGTGCAAATGTTTACAATGAGCATGACTGGACAAACAGATCGTTCCTTTCCACAAGTATTCTACTGGGAGAGTTGCTGAGGGTTAACATCCATCTCCCTCCTGCCTTCCAGATAATTGACTTGGCTGAACAAGGTACTTTGTGCAAGAATGTAAAGATTTCTTAGAACTGTTATGCTGCTAATTTAAAATATTGTGTAGTTCACTGGACATGCTGGGGAGAATCTGCATTTATGTATATTCATGCGCGTTTCTTCTTGGCATCAGTTAGTAGCTCAGCGTGCCTAGCCAGTGTGAACTGAATCCCATTGATTTAAGTTGGTGTTAAAGGAAATTCACAATGGCTAGTATACTGGCAAATCTTTTTTATGTACTGGATTTCCATCAATGAAAATGCAGGCCTCCTTAAATGAAACTACTAGTTAACCAGCAGGAGACTGGGGACTGAAGGGATTGCAAGGAAACCTAGTAAAAGAATTTGCACTGATTTTTTGTTTTAAAACCACAAATGGTATTTCTTACAATAAACATATAAATGGTAAGAACTGTTAACAGATTATGAGGCTTCAAATTCTAGGGGGTCCATTTATAAATCAGCAAATCTGACATTCACTGAAACATTTCTTGGTGGAGAATCAAATACTGCTATTGAAACACATGGACCTGGAAGATTTTCAACCAGAGAAAGTTTTAGTGAATGTTAGATTTGCTGCATTATAAATAGACCCCAGGAAGGTTTTTGTTGAAACTTAAGTATTCATTAAATATAGTGATTCCTATACTATCAAGAGTGCCACCAAAGCAATTTGCCCTGGTTAACCCATACATGTTGTGTTCAAACACGAGCACTGCAATTTTATCCATGTCTTCATTTACAAATGTCCTTTGTAGCAGTTTTAAAGAATACAGATATTAAAAATATATTGGTTTTAGTGTGACTGTCATAATTCAGCTCACAGAGGGGTGAGAATTCCAAAAACATAGGTTGTTGTTGTCCAGATATTGTTCAGGAACATTTGAACAAGTTGGGGGGCATTATTTTATAAACCAAATTGATTTTATTGAAAAATCTAAATTGATCTTTACTAATGTTAGAGGAAATGACCTGCACTAATAGTTTTATTAAGGAAGTGCTTGCTTTTTCTTTGACATTGAAAAAACTGTTACTTGTATGTATGTCATAAGTTGTTTTAAAAGGGCAGAAGTGGTAAAAGTATACAAAAAGAAAGTCTCTATTTTTCAATGATGATTTTAGCCATAGAATAGCTCAGATTTTTCCCTGTTAAAATTTATGTGATCACCAAAATTTTGGCTCATGTAAGCAGTCTTTAAAAAGCCATCGCTGTCCTACCCAGCTATGCCTGCCTTCAGGCGGATGGTAAAACACTTGGCCATTCCATGTGGGTAGGGCTCAGATAACTTGTTACATGGCTGCCAACATGCCCTAAAATACAAACATTCATTACACATCATCTGGTAAGAGTCACAACTATATATGCAAGAGCTGTCATTTTTATATGTTTCCTGTCTACTCAGATGTGCAGTCTATTAGAAACATTAACATAAATGGGTTTATTAAATAAGGCAAAGAGCAAAACGCAGTAACCCAAAGCAATCAAAATGATTTCCATCCAGTCTGACTACAGTAAAGTCAAATCTAATTGGTTGCCTCAGATTGCTGCATTTTGCACATTATCAGTGCTCTTTGCACTGCTTTAGTGAATAAGCCTGAAAATGTGCCTGAAGTATATACTCCATCCCTTATTTGTGGTTTGCATTATTAACACACTTATGTTTGTCTCATAATGTTTTCTTTACAGCCATGTCTTGTTCATCAACTTTCATTTTATTTAAGGGCAATTTAACTTTCAGGTGTCTAACAAGGGCACATTTAAAGCAAACTCGTAACAAGGTTTAAACACAACACAAAACCTATGATGCAGTGCCTGTTAAAATGTTACATGAGTAGATTTTAAAATGTATTAGTCTGACCCACTACATTCTTGTGACCTATGTCAATGCGGAGGATTTGTGCACATTGCTGATCTGTTGCAATGTGGTAATGAACCATCTGCCTTGCTTATAAACAGCTGCGGGTCTGTGGTGTCATAACACTTGGAAGCGTTTCCTGCATAAGTAAAAGTATGTATAGTCCTGGAGTGTCATTAGAGGACAGTCATCAAACAGCAGGATAAAAACGTAGACCCAGTGACAATTAACAAATTTAGTGCCAGATTTTCCCAAAGGGGATCCTCGGAGAAAGCCAATGATGGTCAACAGTCAACCTCCTACGAGGTTTGTTGTTTGGTATTTAGTTTTAGAATTTTTTCTTTGACCCAGTTTATTTTGTTTTGGCACAGGACCAGGCAATTTGATCTGCTTTAGAAAAAAAAACACCTTGATGTTGGGTTGGCTCTGTGCAATAAATCGATGCATTAGGGCCACCAAAGCATTTACAGCCTTTAAACAGCAGTGCAGCCTTTCAAATGCAATTTAAGGTGTGATGGAGAAAAACTTCAAAACTGCAGCAGGGTTACATAAAAGCTTATTAAATGCGTAAATTGGTCACACTGCCCGAAATAGTATAGGAAGTTTATAAAGTAGTGCAATTAAAACACATCTATTACATGTATGAGTGATTTCTTTGGTCATGCAGGTAATGACTATATTTTGTAAATAGGAGTGTGAGGGTACCTGAATCTGTGCATTTTGTGCCTTATTCATAAAAATACAAATTATTATAGTATGTCAAGTGCGTTCAGTATAGCACACCTTATCTTACGAGTGTTAGAAATCTCCAGATTGAGCCCTATTGACAACTAGATAGGAGGAAGGACACAGTCTCGGAACACCGCTTGTGATTGGAACACTACTAATGACAAATGCCTGCTCCAGAACAAAAAGTATCGAAATCCCAAATTGCTGAAGATTTCTAATCTAATGCAGCACCTGCTAGAACTGTGCAATGTGTTTACAAGTACCTCTCTGTCACTGATGTTTAATGCAAATGTTTTAGTTCAGAATTTTTGTTCTTTTTTTGTAACTCAAAAGATGTTTAAACCATGTTTATTGTCCATAATGTAGACTGTTCCCAAAGCAGAGGATGCATTTAGTATTACTCGAAAGGAACCTTCAGCTAAATTTGTGTCTAACTAGAATATATTTTATACAGAGAAGGGAAATAAAATTCATTACTTCACTATTTTTTTTCTATATAAAAAAATGGTCTATACAAAAAGCATATAAAAACATGTTGAACTGTATTTCTTGTGGCCAAAGCTGAGAACTCTAATTTTTAGATTTGGGGCAATATTTTAATTTAATTCCTACCAGTTATGCAATTTATGTCAACGTTGTCATTCGGGATTTTTCTTTCAGTGAAAATGCTGATGTGTTTTCATGTGTAAGATTGTGGTGTGAGCACTAGAGCCTGAAAAGCCAAACCACAAACTCTGTTAACTTGGATAACATTGTACTGCCTTGTAGATCGTAATGTGAGTTCTATCAGTATTTATGTTGATGTTTCTAACATTCAATTTAGGCTATAAAAATAATTTAATTAAAAAGTGCTTTATCCATTTGTGCAAAGGTTAAATCAGATTGTATCTTTTTTTATATTCGTCCAGCATATAAAAGTAACCATTGAAATAAGTTGCTCTATCCTGTTCTGTAGAGTACTTTAACGTGTAGATATCTTGTAAAGTTGTATTGTGAATGTGTAAATAATTCTGTACTTTTGGGTTTTTAACACCGCATGAAAAGTTAAAATAAAATACTGAAATGAAAAAATATTTTTGGATCTCATTTTATGTTTAACAAAATTTGAACCCACTTCAGCTTGCACAAATGTATACCCCTTCTGGAACAGAGCAATTTTTACATGACTTTGGCAGTCTTAATCCGTCTTAATGACTCCATCCCCACTAAGCCCGCCTTCCCAGTAATTCCCAACTAAAAACAAACACACCTTTTGTGGCCCGCAGGCCTCCTAATATTAACAAGAGCAGCACTTAAAAATAAAAAATGTATCATATCCAATAGTGTAACAACAACATAAACCAAAAAATTAAGTCACAAATTTCAGGCAATATACAAGCCATAAAAAGTATATGGCTAGGTTCATGCTAAGTGACAGCAACCCGCTGTCATTTTTGGCATTAACATGATGTGTAGATATAAACTACGGTCTTTTATTTATTGTCATTGAGACAGCACAAACTCTTCCAGATATCTTGGCTGGAAGAGAAAGAAAGGTTTTCCCTGTGTAAGCAATAGTTGCTTACGCTTTAGTTTACACAGGACTATAAACGGGGATTGTTCATTGTCCAGTTCTTTCACATGCAGTGAGTTGTGTCCTCTACTGGTACATGGCAGCATCTCTCTGCGGTAACCCCATACAGGATGAATAGTCAGCTGTCAAATGTGCAGAAGCTGGTTCTTTAAGAAGGGGATCTGCGGTAACATTCTTAATTTTTTTTGTGTATATTTATAAATATATATATATAGTGCCAACATATTACACAAAGCTTTGCAAAGACCATAGTTATATCACTAACTGTTCCTCAAAGGGGGCTCACAATCTAATATCCCTACCATAGTCACATGTCTTTAATACAGTCTCAAGCCAATTTTTTTGGGGGGAAGCCAATTAACGTACCAGTGTGTTTTTGGGATGTAGGAGAAAACTGGAGTGCCCAGTGGAACCCCAAGCAAACACAAGGAGAACATGCAAACTCTTTGCAGGTTATGTGACAAAGCTAAGAGTTAAACCTGGGATCTAGCATTGTGCTGAACCAACCATGATATTACTGTTTCCAGCTGCACTGCACTTGTAAATCAAAAACTTTGTTTACTCCAGCCTTGCTCACATCACTCCGAAGACTCCACACCAAATATTGGTCCCACACCCTATTCAAACAGACACCAAACACTGACCTCAAGCACCTCAATTATAATTATTTACATCCTACCTAACAACCCAAGAAAACACTAAGCCCCAAGACCCCAACCATCCATACCACTCATTTCCTTTGCTCCCAGATCTCTTTGCTGGAACAAAAAAAAAAGCCATCCCTGTCTAAGCAAATAGTTGCTCAAGTTCTAGTTTACATATAACTATACATTGCATGTGATTATCTAATGGGGATTGGCCCAGTTCTTTTATATGCAGTAAATTGTGTGCTCTACTTTACTTCAAAATACCAGGTATTGCCCCAGCCATTATCTGGAATATTCTGGATGAAGTTATAGTAAAAAAACAAAAACAAATGTAAACTGGGGGAGTGGGATAATAAAGCAAACCATTTGCATGTGTACATTCCTGGTTTGCATTTCTAAGAGAAATAGAGGTTTCACAGCTGTATGGACTTCTCCCTCTAAAGTACAGAGGAGTCCTCATCTCCGCAAAATTATTTTGAATGAACCCTCATTATTTTGAATGGCCATCACTGTCTCATTGTTTTGTATAGTACATAAAATGGAAATTTGACAGTGAATATGAGTTCTTTGTATTTGTGTATTTGTATTTTATTACTGTAAGGACATTAAAGACCAAAAAAGGTGAGGAAAGGAGAAATCAGAAGGAGAAGGAGTTTATGCTGTGGTTTCTTTCTCCTAAAGAAATGGTATTGAGTACTGATAAGTGATATACCTTTCCTTACAATTATTACTCCTCGGTGATTGCTAAGAGAGTGTGTGTGTGATATATACCTTCTTTCTATCTATCCTTGCTTTACCCATTGTGTTCAATCACATTAAAGAAAGAAAGGGAATATATTAAAAGAAATCCCTTTGCTTTGTTCTTCTGATGAAGCTTGAAAGCGAAACGCGTCACATTAAAAGATGAAATAAATATATGTGATTCATTAAGATGAGGATTAGTTGGTCTGTGTTTAATAGAATAACACATGTTTTTTATGTAAATTAAAAATAAATGGTTTTATGCTTTTCATATTGGTTTGTTCATGTAAGTGTGTAATTGTTTATGATTGCTGTGCACCGTTAAAATCCCCAAAACAAATTTGTTCTTTGGTTTTATTACTGTAGTGCAAAACCAGGGTTAATCAGAGGGTGCTACTGCACATGAAATAAATACCTCAATGAAAGGAGTAAAAAGGGGTCATGGTTTGTAAAAAAAAAAAAAAAAAATAGACCTGTAATTGGCAGTTACAACCTGTAGCAGTCTATGTTTGACCATAGAAAACACTGGCCAGCGTTATACAGACTTCGGCCCACCTTCATTTTGCCCATGCTTCCTTACCCCTTTATTTTATGGCGTACAATTGCTAGAGTATGCAAATACTGCACTGTATTACTGTCTCCACATAAGCTAGGAAATTGGAGTGGTTTCTGTTTAGATAATGAACGTGTTTATTATTAACCTTTTGGTAGCTGTTTAGCCACTGAGGTATAATTATCCTAGAATACGCAGGGGTAGCAAACAAATAGGAGGTTTCATTTTTGTCTTGAAATTTTCCTCTAATTGGTCTCTTACCATCTGGGACACAGGGACTGAAAAATCAGTACTATGCATTGCTTTTAAGTTAGCAGCTATGCTATTACATTTGTCCCTAAATTGTGCATACATTAAAAGAGTTTCATAACTGGAAAACTGGTTAGAGAAAAATATAAAAATGGAAATGCATGACAGAAGAAGGAAGACTAAAAAACCTTCCCTTTTTTGCCATTCCAATATAGACTAGGTAACCCCCCTTAATCTGCCGTTCCTATACAGAATAGGCAACCTTCCCTAAAATACCATTCCCATACAAACTAGTGTACCCATACAACCCCCCCCTCCAAAAAAAACATTTTTTTTTCTGCTGTTCTAATATATAAAAGACCACCTCCCCTAACCTGCCATTCCCATAAAAACTAGGTAACCTCCCGTAAAGTGGAGTGGTCAATAAAATAAAAAAAAATGACACATTTACTTCTGCAGAGCCCTCGATCCCTCCATAATTGCCTTCAATTTGGTTCCGCGCTGTCCTGGATTCTTTGTCCCTAGCCATCTTTTCCCTTTGTTTTCTAGCTTCTGCTTACGTCACCTGGTCTTGCATGCACAAACGCAAGATTGGGTGGCCTATCCTCCTGTAAAAGGGTTATCTACCCTTTTATATAAAATAAAATTTGTGGTGATAGGCCCAGTTTAATCCATCGTTCCCATATAGGACTAGGCAATCCCCACTAAAATGCCCTTTTCATTTAGACAAGGCAACTTCTCACTAATCTGCCATTTCCAGATAAACAAAGTATCCCCCTTTCATCCACTGTTCCCATTGAAGACTAAGCAACCTCCTCTAATTTTCAGTTCCCTAGACTGGAAAACCTTGTCCTGAGTCACAGGTTCTAAAGTTTTGTTGATAAATATGTCTTCACATTAGGTTTTTCTTTTTTTATGCCAAACTGTTTCTATATTGTGGAACAGAAGTTACAAGGAATACAAATAGTTTACACCCACTCATAACCTGCTTGTCAAATTACAATATATATATATAGTAACACACCTAAGATATCATTAGCTGCTCAATACCACAAGAATACCAGGCTCAGAATTCCAGTGTGTATTAAGTCAGGACTGACCATAAAGAATTATGGCCATTCAAATTAGCACATTTGCTCTGAGGTTAGGCCAATCACAATTTTTAAAAGGTGCCAGAAAACTTCAGGTCCTACAGACTTGGCCGGTAGGATTGCTGGCAAGTTGATACCATCGACAGACTTGGGCATTGCCCTAAAGGTGTAAAGAAGTTTTAAGACTATTACTATAAACTTTACTGAGATTTAATGCCCCATCTAAATCCCAATAACAATTACCAATTTCTAGATCGCCAATTAATACTAGGTCAAATAAAGAAAATAAATTCCTCCCAGTATACTGGTTATATAGCAGGATTATAGGAGTATAGTATAACAGTAGAACAACTGTATGACAGAAAGGAAATTTTGAAAGAGATGCTTTTATCAGGACTATCACCTGTACCAGCTCCTGATATCACTGCAGCCATGTCTCCCACTGCAACCTCCATCAATCCAGTTTACCAGCTTTGAACAGAGGTACCAAAGCGATAATTGCTTTGCTTTTAGCAAGAATATGATTTGTTATGTTGACAATTTGGCCTAAGGGAAATATAAAGCAAGACACAGCCATGGAGAGAAGAGATAAGCAATAGAAGCTTTAGAGAGAGGTTGGAGGACAGATATACTGAGATCCAAAAACCACATAGAACCTGGCTAGTTACATAAACACAGAATGATGGAGTATAATTATTGCTGTTGTGTGGCGATTACAGTAATGGTCATAGCAGCTATTGCCATCATCATACGATAAAACCTATGGCTTCTAATATCTCCAGGGACTTTCCATTCTTGCTACACTACATGCTAACAAATGATTATTCTTCTCATGGTAGAAGAGGTAAAACACAAACCTTCTGATGTTATAGAGGAACAGAATAGAAATCACATCACCTATACAAATGCATATGGCTGCCTCTATGTACAATATGACTTAATTCCTATTATAAGAAAGTGTGTTGACATGTATTATACTGCACCTGCATGGCTGTCCCCTGCAATGCTGATTCCATTCATTACATTTATCTGTATATTTCTCATTTTCATGAAAGGCTTTTTCACAAATATTCCAGAATTGCTCTGTACTTACTACAGTTTACAGTGAGAGCACAATAAAGCACTGCATAATATATTGGCGCTTTATAAATACAAGGTACTAATAATACATTTTGAGATTCTCCATTCACATTCCTTATATAAGTCACAAGTTTGGGAATCACATTTTTAAAAAATTGAAATGCTATCCATTGCACTCACTTGTAAAGCCCCCCCTACCTTTTTTATTATTTTAAAGATGAACAGTGGATGAAATAAGCAGCTGTATCAGGGCTTTGTAATTAAAATCATATTGAAGCCCTTAAAAGAAAATATAAATGCAATAGTTGAAGTTTCCCATTGCCTCCTATGCATGTCACTGAAAGTTCACATTTATGCAGTGTTCCTAAAAAAGCTCATCGCAAATTATTAGGTCTTTGATGTTCCAGAACACCCAGATCCTTCTCTGGTATTGACCCTAATGTATTGCCCCTAGAATGTATAAAGCACACAGCTCGTTGTTAGCCCCCAAATGCATAATTTTACATCAAACCGTAATATATCATTTGCCACTTAGCTGTCCAATTAAGCAGTGCATTCTGATGTGCTTGTAAATGACAGTCATTACAGACAATTTATCAAAGCTCTCCAAGGCTGGAGAGGATACAATTTCTTCAGTGAAGCTGGGTGATCCAGCAAACCTGAAACGGATTTCATTAAAGTAATTTGCTATTTGCTAACAAATGTTTTTAATCCTGGACCAGATCCATTTCAGGTTTGCTGGATCACCCAGATTCACTAATGAAAGTGTATCCTCTCCAACCTTGAAGAACTTTAATAAATCAGGGCTATTGTGTAATTCCTCAATTCCAGGTACTGGAACAATCCAGGTACTGTCATGTAATAATGGCTACCTGCCAGACGCTCCAAGCAACATCTATAGAATGAATAAAGTATTCACTTCTGCAGTTGAAGAATGCCAAAAAAAAAACACCTCTAAATGCCTACGCGGTTAGAATGTGATCAGCAGGCAGCCAGCTCCCAATGGCCCAGGAACCATCCATATACCGCTTTCCAAGGCTGTATTGTATAACATTCAGGATGCTGTATTTAGAGAGTGGTGCATTGATATACCCATATAGTTACTGTCATAAAGAAAAAGGTTGGAAAACACTAATCAATATATAGTATTACTCAATTACAAAAAAAAATATGAGAAAGTCTATGATACATCAAACATTTGTATCCAATAAATAAATTATAGCATGAAATATAGAGAATCAAACTTGGAATAAACAAATATATAATAAAGTGTATATAATACCCCAATTCAGATTCCAGGGATAACCCCGAACAAATATAACCTATTCGGGCATGTAACCCTGGTCAGTGATAACCAGTGTATGTATGATATTAGGCTCCAAGCAAAATTCCTACTAAAGCATTGATACCACCCAATGTGGTATAATGGGGAAAACCCCCAAAAATTTACTTTTTGTTCAGAATACCAAAAAAAGCTTTTTTTCTGTTATAAAACCAAAGGCACTTAAAATAAACAGAAGGTACATAAAATGCTGATGTACTTTGTATTTGTTTTAAAGTACTTATTTGTTAAGATGAACCTAAACTCAGAAAAAGCAAAGTAACCAGGAGGTAGTACTAACTGACAAAAGAGAATAAATCCGTAACTCCTGGTGGCTTTATGTTTAAGCTCTACACTGTGGGGCACATGCTCAATATAGTATAGAGCTTGGCTCTGTCTGCATGAAAAGGTTCACCGTCTTTGTGGAGCCGACCTCGAAGATGGTGCCATCCAAAAATGCATGCATGCAGGTCCTGCACCTGTCATTGCTGTAGGGAAATTGCATATGTGTAGGTGCGTGCCATAATTGTCAGGTATACTGTGCAGACTTGCTGATTATGGCTGAAAATCACCACTCACCATAGAATTTAGTTCTGCTTTAACTTTAACTTGCAATTGTGGAACTTTTTTGCCAAAAATGTTAAGAAATACTTATGCATACACCACGAAGACACCCAGTTTTATACCGGTATTGCCTACAGTCTTGTTCTAGTTCAAAATTTCATTAATAAAAGAGTAGGACCCCTAATACTAGGGGAAAAAAGAAAGTGACCAACCACTGAAGTTAAAGATTTGCCAATTTTTAAATCTCAAGCTGAGCAACGCAAACGGATGAATATTAATATCTGTGCAATTAATTTTTAATCATACCCACTGGAGCATAGGCATGTAGCAGAGAGTAAAGAAGCTGCAAGAGCTCTGCAGTTCTATGATATATCAAAGGATTAACAAAAAGTTGAAAAGTTTTTTTTTTTTATGCAAAAATACAACAATGCAGTGTTTATGATGGACTGCGATTTAGCAAACTAAATGTCATTCTGTTGGGGTTACCATTAATTTTAATGCATTCTGCACCAGACAGAATATTAGTTGTCGGGCCCAGTGTGGTACCATCATTGACTCATTACCCACCTCTGCCCTAAGCACTGAGAATATTATAAACATTATTTTAGTCTTTGTTGTATCAAGAGAACAAAACCTGGCATAATATCGTCCTGACAGAGTTCTTCTTTAAACAATATACAATATCAACAGTTCATCTCCATAACACCATCATTTCTTCATATAAATGTACTTGCTGTTTGAGATTCTCCACTGCTAGCTGTTTTTCCCTGCCATTTACCATAAAGCTAGGCAAAACATTGCAATACAATGATCACCATAAATAAGCAAGCACCAACATTGCCATGATTTTAGTACAAATCTCTAGCTATTTTGTTTTTATTTTTTAAACTGCTTTCCTAATGTGATGTTAAGATACATTAGTGCTCATTTAATTCCATTTGCATGCCCCATATAAACGTCAATATGTGGATTTTCAGTGGTTTTTATTAAAGTCATAAATATCTAATTTGCAGCTTGGTTTCATACATCACTAGACGCAGGAAACTAGAACATAATTAGCTGCAGGCTCTCAGTTAAGCACACTGCTGTGTTTGAGGAGCCCTGCATATTACCCTGATGTGTGTCATCATTCTTTGCCACTTTTTTTACTCCTTCTCAGCAAAGCAAGGGTTGAAATCCAGAAAAATAAAGGAAGATTTTGTATTTGAACTCAGTTTAGTCTTCGGATGGTGTGCAGCAAATGATAAGCAAACAATGGCGTTGCATAATAGGATAGTGGATAGTTAAGTGTAAGTTTTTTAAGTTTTAGGTATAAAAAATGGACAATCTCTAACGAAAACTCGACCCCTCAAGCAATTTGATAAGGCGGTTTAGATTGTAATTATCAAATGTCAGTAAATCCTCCCTGGTATGGATAATGAAATTCAACTCTACATTTGATATATATATCGATAGATAGATCGATAGATAGATAGATAGATAGAGATATTTTTTTTTCTAATCTAATTTTTTAATCTAACACATGAGTATCCAAACTGCACACATTCCAGGTACTGGCATTGCCATTGGCTATCCCAAAAAACTCACATTGCTCCACACTGCTACTGGCATTCAGTCACAGTGCTGTGGAATTTTTTTTATTTCCCAGCAACTAGCTCCTGGCACAGGAAGTCTCCCATCACTATAAATGTATTTGTGACTACTTAATTTTGGATGATATAGTCTCTGGAGAGCTGCAAATAAGCTATTAGTGGCCGGAGTCTTCGGTGTTGGGAAATGGCTGCTGTCATGTCTAATGGGTGGGTTTTGGCCTAATACCCTTCCAACTTTCAACTTCCCAGCTCCCCTTGACACTCCCAACATCATAATCACTGGACCTTTCTACCAGCCAGCACCACTAATTTTAAGTCCGCCTGCCATCCAACACACCTGACTGCACTTTAACACTCCAGACACTGCAATCCAGCACCAGTCTGCCAGCTAGAAACCCTAAAACCACACCACTTACTCTAAATATCCCTACTTCACAGCACTCTGATACTGAACCCCAACATCCTGGACACTGCACATCTCCCTGGAACCCAGAAACTTCTCAGTAGCCAGTATTCCACCTTCATTCTTTTTTGCATAGATTGGCACAAAACCTGGAATTTTAGAGCTCCCTACCCACTTACTCCTTCCTCTGGTGGCCTCTGTAGAGGCAAATAGTAATTTGGTCCCTGGGGGCTTTGTTCACATTGTGTGTGTTCCCATGGAAAAGGTAAAAAAGTACATACTTTTCATCTGAAATGAAGAAGGAAGCCAAACACTGAAACAAAACCCTTCCAATGTGGTAGATCTAACTGTACATACACATATATTGTACAATTACTTTTTGGACAAGAAAAATACAAGAAGTAAATATACAATCTTGCGTATGTACAGTATATATTTTTTTTGTCTATGTAAGTATGCAGGTTTAGAAAGCAGTGCTCGATTTTCAGCCTTGTTGTGAATTGCTTTACAGCTGGGCATCTCTATTGCCAAACTTCTGCGACACACCTGCAATGATTGTGTTGTGACTACTCAGTTTCTGTAGCCTGGAGGTAGAAACTAACAAAGAATAAAGAGCAGATGCTCAGGAGCGAGCAGCGATCCATCAAGACACATTGCTTGCCAGCCTGAAACGTCCAGCTTATACGTCTCGACAGAGGATGAAAGTCACTGTTAACATGCACAGCATGTACGATACTATTCATCATGCTATGTCAGCTCTACAAAGATCTATAGGCCTATTCCATAAATAGTGCAAGCAGCAAAACACTATATGCAATAACTTATTGTAACTAAACAGAATTCATTTTACAAACAGCTGATATCCGGGCTCCCGCTTTACCACAACCCTCACCCTGCTAACTGATCTCTGCCATTAAAAAGAAAAAAATCCTTTTCCACACCTAAAGCTGTGATGTGACAATTATATCTTGCATCTTCTTCTGTTAACAAAAGGGGAAAAGGTCTATCTTTGGGAGTCCATATCACTGGCAGCTTGATGTGGACCTCCTATTGGCTTTCCATGAATGGGGACCTCACATCATCCAAAAGAGAAATTTACTGTAATGAGTACAAAGTAATATAGAGGACAGGCCCTATCTGAAGTGTTGGAGTAGTGGTCCCCTACACCCAAAAGCAATGCAAGGAACCTGGATGGAGAATTTGGGTAAGTATATCTTGCTTTACAAAGAAAATGTGCCAGACTGGTTTAGAAAGGAAGGCGGGGTTGAAGGTAGTTCAATATTTGCTTAGAAATAATTTTTTTTGGTTTATTTGGCAAAAAAAACACCCACATTTAATCTAATAAATAATGTATAAATCATTAGAAATATTTTTATTATATTTATATATGTACACAAGGGAAGCCATATTTGCATAATGTACAGTATAACATTATTACCTACTTCCTGCATTATTGTTGTGCTCCATTTTATTTTTACAGTGCAAGGCTAATGGTTGACCAAGATATTAAAGCATTCCTTTTAACAACATAACAAAATAACAAGCATATTATCCTTTATAGCAGGGGTCCCCAGTCTGTGGCTCACTAGTGGACTGCAGCCATCTGACAGCCATGGCTCTGGCAAGAACCCCACTCCATACGGACCACAGGCTCTCTGGACACAACCCGACCACTCGCAGACCAGCGATGGGAGAGTGGGCAGGGTTCTGGCATTATGACATCACTCTGGGGAAGTTTCTTAGTGACACACGGCTCCTCTGCACATGCGTGGTCAGAGTCCATGCATTTAGTGGTCCGCGTGCTAGAAAAGGTTGGGGACCACTGCTTGATAGTCAACCCTTCCTCTAGTGCCAAGTCTACCAATTTTAACCATACCTTCCAACTTCTGGAAAAGAGAGACACCCTTTAACTCAAAGTATGTTGACAAATGACACCCCTGCCACCCCAGCATTTCTTGGTCCATAAACAAAATATGGAAAAAAAAATTGGCAAAATGGAAAAGTATTTTTCTGTTACATTTACTTTATATTAGTTTTTGAATCAATGGAATAGAATACTTAAGAAGCAAGTGAAATATTTGGTGAAAATTAAAATTTTTTTAATAGTTAATAACTTTTCTTATAGAAGTATGTAAATCCATACAAGGCATAACTAAGAAGGAAGAGAAGCAGTAAATTCAAAATCAAAAGCAGCTAGAAGGTATGCAATACCGAAAGTATAACAATAACAAAACTATATGAAAATATGGGCTTATTAAAATTCTGCATATTTTCCATTTAAGTCAGAGCAGAACACATTCTGATTGCCTGACGCGGGTACTATATACTGCACTTAACCCTTTTGCATTTTGAAGTGTTTAACTAAAAATAAAACATAGGTGGGACTAATAGCTATCGTTAAATAAAGGGCAGGAAATTAACTAAAATCCATGTTTATTACTATTTTGCAGACTTAATATGTAACCCAGAGAAAGCTATTTTTGTTCCATCTGTGCTTTTTGTTTTTTCAGCCACACATCCTGTGTACTTCAACTTAAACTGATTTAATCCGGTCTCTCAATTAGTGGTGAAGTATGCAGAATCAACAATTACCTGCACTGCACAGCAAAGCCTCTAACTTGACTTAAATCTCTGTATGAACAATGGTTATATACTGTATTTTTAATGAAAGTTAGACAAATTTATTTTTAGCTTAGTAATAGTAAACCACTAACTCCAGGACATTTTATGTGATGTCACCTTTCTGTGAACTCCCTACTACATTCAATCACACATTCACCTACATATTCTGATATTTGATATAATCTCTTATTTAGAAAAGAAAGAGGAATTATTACAACTGTTAATGAATGCCTAGAACAAAAAGAAAGATGGGTAGGACCTATCTTTGGGAGTCCATGTCACTGGCAGCTTGATGGAGACATCTCATCATCCAAAAGAGAAATGTACTCCAATGGTGTCAGTACCAGGGAATTTAGGGGACTAGCCATATCTGCAGTGCTGGAGTAGTGGTCCCCTGCACCTGTAAGGAACCTGGATGGAGAATGTGGGTGTATATACCCTGCTTTCCAATGAAAATGTGCAGGATTGGTTTAGAAAGGAAGGAAGACGTGAAGGTGGTTCAATATTTGCCTGCTTTCTGTGAACTCTGTACTACATTTAATCACACATTCACCAACTTAACCTGATTATTGATATAATCTCATATTTATATAGTACCAACATAATACACAAAAAATAATTGGGGGAAGATTATACACTTACATAGAAATCCAGTATAAACTATGATGCAGGAAGTGAAAAAGACCTTGTTCAAGGACTTAAATAAACTTAAAAAGATAGGGGAGCTAATTAGAACTGTGGTTGCTCAGTAATGAATGCCTATGAAGATGGTTAGGACTTTTTTGAATGTGTTAAAGGTGGGTGCAAGACAAATAGGGTGAGAGGGGAAGTTTAAGGGAGTGGGGGCAGCTCTAAAGTCTTGGAGCAGTGCATGGGAACAGATCATGTGTAGGAAGGACATCCATTGCTCACCAGAAGAGCAGAGCGAAGTAGATGGGACTGGGTTAGTGAAGTGATAATGGTAAAATATAGCAAACTGAATTTGATTCTGATGTAAATTTTAAGTTGGTGAAGATAATTGCAGAAAAAAGCAGCAGGTAAAGAGTGGTAATAATAGGCTTATACTAGGATTTTAATGGTTTCTGGGAAAAGAAATGGTGCTATCTTGAATATGTTGAGGACGGTGGAAATGTCAATGCCTGAAGATGTTCTGGATATGAGGAGAAGTAGAGAGTTGAATTTAAAATGGTATGAAGGCAGCAAAGATATTTTTTAACTGCACGTTCCTTTTATGTGGTGAAAGTAAAAGAATCATCTACAAGGTCATAAGATTCACCCCTTCTGCTACCAAAATACACTGCTACCAAAAATACATTATTTGATCACAGTAATAGATAAAATAAAGTATCTGATGTCAAGATAATATCAGCTTATTGCACATATATCACATTAAGTATGCAAAAACGATTCCAGGAAAATAAAGGCAAAGGAAGAACAGATAAAATAACTTCTACTCTCCTAACACAAAGTTTTGAGAATTGGCCCTACTGTATACCAAACAAATATATTCCACATAGTCTAATTCTCAAGGTGCCTATACATATCTTCGGAGGAAGATCATTATAAATGTTTTCTAAGAACTAACCCCAGTCCAGACTGCTATCAAATTTTGTGGTCAAGAGACCACAGAAGTTGGCAGCAGATGGAATATCAGGTGGGAGCAATGATTATGGAGAGAAGACAAAAGTTACTAGGCCCAGACCACCCTCCTCCCCATTTTATCTCAGTTCGCAAAATCTGTGCATTAACTGGATAGAGGTCAGGTCTTAAAGTAAAAGCTTACTACTGCATGGTTAGGGGAAGAACATTTTCCACTCCTTCAATGAGACCCCTTTCAATGAAGCACATCACAGACTGTGGAAGTCTTCAATAATAAAATTTGCTTTTCCAGTTTTGGATGTCACATAATACAGAGCTAAAAGGAAAAACATGGCCAGGCATGCAGGCACAGGGCTAGAGGTCAGATCAATGGTCACCAAGCCAACAAAACCATGTTGAACAGGAAGGCGGTGATGTGAGCAAAAGGCAGTAAAAATTATATTTATTTTTACAATCTGGTTCCAATATTTTGCTAGTAAAATGCATCTAACAATAAAGACAAAACAAAAACAGTAAAAATAGAAAAGCATTCCACAGAATTTGTTAAAGATAATTTTAGAATTTATTGTCTTTAATGAATATGGTTAAAGGCAGTGTGCTTAATGAATCCCGCAGGCTTAAACCAAAGCTATTACACATTTTATTACAAGTTTTTATTTTTATACCAACCAAGTTGTAGATTATTTTATGTTAAGGTTTATAGCACCTTATTTAAAATGAAAAAATAAGTACTCATTAGAAATAAAAAATCTCTAGTGGAAAATGATAAAACAGAGAAAAAAAGGAACAAAAGAAATAACAGCTGGAATATATTACACTTCAAACGAGCGCAGATAACATTCGCATAATATATTGAACTAACCTGTTACCTTGTTCTTTTTTTAGCAATCACCCATATGAAACAATCTATTGTGATTTTACAGTATTTGTTAAAAAAAAAAAAAGAGTTTGAGCTGGAAAGGGAAATGCCCCAGCTGGAAGACAAGGTGAAAAGAGAAAAGGAAAGCACTTGTTATAATTGAAGAGGAATGTGACTTGCAAGTCACATAGAAACTCTGGAGTGCCATCAGCCCAGGGGGATCGTGTATAGAACAAGGTAGGCAGCACTTGATTAAGAACATTTTTTCCTTCTAAATAAGAATCCATAGGGAGTAAATTGTCAACCTTTCAGAAGCATGGGAAAAAGAATGAAGTGCTTTAATATCCCCATAATGGGGATAAGAAGATATTTTCACCATCAAAGTTGTTAAATCATTACATTTTAACCTTTTTTTCAGTCTTGTTAGCTTTTCTTATATAATTTTAGAAATACAAAATATAGACTGATTTGATAAATCTATAGCAGTTTGGTTAAAGATTTATTCACACATATGACCTGCTGCAGTAAATATGCATCGGTGTGCATTTATTTTGCATGGTGCATTACATCAGCCCAATATTTTGAACTGGTGGCCAAACACACCACAGTGGTCCAAATATGAGATATGCACTATATTTGGTAATTCACTGCAAGTCACATTAGTGATACAACACAGTGCATTAGAGAATGCGCTTGTATACTATGTACAAGTGCTATTTTGAATGAATGATGGATGTGCTTTGTGCTGTGGTTAACCCCCTTAATGGTAGATGCATTACCCCGGCTCCATTAAAGTGGAACTTTCATTAGAAAAAGAAAAATACACTTGCCTTTACTTCCAGAAAGTTTTTGATCCCTTGACAAATGGCTTCTTTTCTCTCCCATGCCATTCTTGATTATCTCTTTGTCTTGTTAGCAGGTAGCTTTGTCTTGTTTGTCTTAGCCTCCATCTTCTTGATGCTGTCTACATCACACAATCTTGCGTGAGGTGTCCTACTGTAAGAGTTTAAAAAAAAGTGCCAATTTCACTGCACATGCATGCAACCGGCACTTTTTACATTGCGGGAAAAGCCTGGAGCTGCCTGGGATACATGATGTGTGTATCCCAGGAGGCATTGGGGTTCCCATTCAATTTTTACTGCCGTGGCGGTAAAGAATGAGGAAGAAGGGGCCTTCACTTCTTTAAAAAAATAATAGGAAAAAACAAATACACACATTTTTAACTTTATTTAAAAGGGACTACTCTTTTATATAAAGTAAAAAATGTGGTGATAGGTCCACTTTAAGTAAATGAGCCTTTAAGAGTTTTCGTAAAAGAAAGCTATCTTTGTGCCGGTAACTACCTATTAAAACCAATTCTTCATATATTTAATATCTCCTTTGCAACTGATTTATTTGGCTCAATACAAATTCTGTAATTAGGAGAATTATTTTGCTAATACATCTTTTTCAATCAAGTTGTAATCATTCTTATAAAAACTGCTGTGGATAACTCTACAACAAGCCAACAGAATACATTAGAGTTAGCAAATGATTCCTTTAAATATCTATCATACAGAACCTTAGAAAAGGAACTCATAGGGTGTTAAAAAATCTGTGCTTTACAATGGGAAAATTACATGCTTTGAACCAAGAGGGAGAGAAGGTCAAAACACGACCTTTTCATTCTTAAATCTCAAATCGAATATTTTCCCACTATTTCAAATCGCTGTACAAGTTACAGAAAATAGTGTTAAAATGTCTGCAGATTTCTTAACCAGTTTTAAGGCTGCCGGTTGCATTAATGTTAGTTAGGCAGATCATTAGGGTGATGCAAATTGTTGCTATTTGTGCGGGTTTATTAAACAAGCCAATTCAAGTTTTCCTGAACATTTTTAATCTATGGCATTATATGCAATGTTATTTTCTATAATATAAAGAGAAATTATTTAAACTGCTGTATTGTTTCCAGATTATTTTTAATTGTACAAGAATAGATCAGTCATCCTTAGTTTTTAGAGTGACTAGAAGTGCCATCACGCCACTCCACATCACTTTACTGTCTTTGTAAACAAAATGGCCCCAGCATTAAACCATGGCAGAGTCTGGGTGCTGTTTTAAAGTGGCACTAGGAATAATATTCAATATCCCTGCACATTTTTTAAAGGGCAACTAGGACTCAAGTGGTTTATTAAAAATTAATGCAGAGAGCAGTTTTACATTTCCAATTATTACTTTAATTAAAAATAGGATCACATTACCTTCTACTTTTCTCTATCCCCATTCCTTTAACAGTTCTTTTTAAATCAACTATCGATCCCAACCCAACATGGGTACATGAACCCCTGACAGCCCGTGTAACAAGGACTTTACAAAAAATGATTAATTCAGCAAATCTGCTGTTTTGTAGAAGTCCCTTAAAGAAGAAAAAATCCAAGTGAGATCTAGAAATTCGACTATATTTGGAAATCCCATGTCTGAATTGGTATTTTTTTTAATGAGCCTTACTTTACCGGTCAATTTCCAGTACAGTAAGGCTCAGTCAATTTGGCTACCAGATTATGACTTCTGTCAATATCCAGCAACCGACAATACCCGTCAATGGCAGGTATAGTATGGCTCAGCCAATCCAGCTGCTAGATTATGACAGCTTCTGTTGTCCTGCAGCTGGCTGAGCCCTCTACAATACCTGACAATGATTGAACGGATAATGTATACATGGTGGCAGACATATTCTTTTTTTGTATGAAAAGGCCATAGCATGCTTTCTGTAGGGATATATAATGGTTGTGCATCTCTTCTGCTCAGCCAATCTGGCCATCAGATAATAGCTGTCATTGTCAAGTAGTATTGGCCTAATATAAATCTGTGATAAGGTGAGAGTTTAGATTCAAGGTTTAAATAGCTCTGAACCAAATTGGAAACAACTCTGATCCAGTCTTTCCAACCACCATTACTGTTTGTATCCTGGTACCCAACATTCAAGCTCTGCCGGTTGTTCAGAACATGGAAAACTGGAAGACCACCTGTTGGACCCAGTAATATTACAAAACTTTTGTTGTTTAGCAAGAAGTACTAATGGTAGCATATTTGGCTTACTCCTACTTTCTGCACATTTAAAGAGCCCTTATCTTTTAAAACTCACCTATCGTTCATCTTTTGTCTCTTAAACCCTTTACTACTTACCCACTATTCCTTATCCTTAACCTCTTATTGTGTGCTACTTTTCCACCTCTTAGATTATAAGCTCTTTTGGGCAGGATCCTCTCCTCCTTCTGTGTTATTGTTTGTATCTGTCTGTCATTTGTAACTATTATTTGATGTATAGTGCTGCGTAATATGTTGCCATTATAGAAATACAGTTTATTATTAATATTTTTTATGGCTGTTTGCTGCTATGTCAATTTAGAACTGTTAGGACACGCATAGGCCACAATAAAATCTTACTGAGCTACAACATCAACACTAGAAACATAGGGGTGTTTCAAGTTCTTGTTTCCTGTGAGCACACATGGTGGCCAATAGCCACAGCAAATAAGGTCCCCTAGCATTCAGGTATTATAAATAAAGTACTTTGGGCTAAAGAAATGGTGTGCTGGTGGTTTGTGTAATTTTGTTTTACAAAACGGCAGGAAAATATTTATGTAGCACAGGAGGTAAAGGTCCCTACACATGTCAGCACATTGTTCAAATGTCAAATATTGTAAGATAGCTTCTATACAATTTTAGCGCCATATACACAGAGCTGGAACTCACGTTCATCAGATCATTCATCATAAAAAAGGTACCCTTATGGTCATCTTTAGTATACAGCAAATAGTATGACCCATTGCCCACCCCAGTATTACACTCTTCAGTATTAGGGCTATAATAACCCGTTATACTGTAACTTTTCTATTACAGGGTGACACTTTACTGGTATTAACTTCCCAGTAGAAATCCTATCGCTAAAGAATGAAATTTATTAAGATCCAGCTTATATTAATTATAAATGTTTTGATTACAGCCTCCTAAAATCCGATTGTGCCTTTTTTAAACTCTGTAGGCATGTTTTAAGCAAATAGTTGATGAAACATTTTCCTGTTTATGTATTTCCACATCTGCAATACCAAAGGGTAGTAAGCCCTTATGGTGCAGAGGAAAGAGTGAGTGTATGTGCATGGGTGTATATATTTATATACTCTAACTATATTTACACCTTTGTGCTTTCATGGTGCCAGTTAGCATTGCCAATAACAGACATGCTTTGATGTGCAAAAATCTAAAAAAAGAGAATTTATTCCATGTTAAGCCTAAAAAGAGATTTCTACATTTATTGAAGAGTTGAGTAATTTATATCCTAGTACACAAAGGCAAGCCTGACACACCTGTAACTAAATCTGGTTAGCATATGTGATCATTTTTCCCTTAAACACGAATACAAAGTCTAGGAAAGGATTTTGTGCACCCAACAAAGTAAGGCAGCTGGCTAAAACCTATTATAAAGCAATTTTGTGAGTTTAGAAAAGCACAGGAAACTGCATATGGCAGGGAGTGGAATAGGGAATTCAAACAGGTTGTACATTGTAAGTGATTTTGTTTTCAGCAGCAGTGAACCTGCTAATGGAATATACAAAATGGGAGCTTGAAAACTGGCAGATTAAACCAGCCCCGAGGAAAGTCTCCCTGGATAGGGTTCTGTAATGATAATGACACCAGCTGTAATGATGCTAAGAGCTGTAAACTAAATTAGAGAATATATTGAGGATTTAATATAGTTTTACAGCAGTAAATTAGATCAGTATTTTAAGTTAAACAACTAAGAGATAATAAAGTTTAAAAGTGTATTTTGTCTTTTATTCATGACTAGCATAGCAAAATTCAGCATTTCTAGGAAAACTATTAGAAAGCACAGATGAATTGGGGCCTTCTAGAGCCATGAGAGGTAACAAACAAGCAAAACTATGCAAGTCAAAAATGAATTCACAGCTTAACTCCAGGCAACCAGCTTAATGCACAATGGGACATAGAAGGAAAAAAATCTGACAGGGTTTTATAGCTGGACTCCAGCCTTCCTTCCCTTCCATCTTCCACAGATGTACAGGCTTTTCTCTTGTACTGAAATTTCTTACTCTGACGTCACTGCACATGCTGAGCTTCTCAAAGTGCTCTGGTTGCTGCAGCAATTTCGATAGAGCCTCATTTCCTGGCTGTTCCAGCATCATCTATCCCAATGGGCATAATTTAATAAAGCTCTCCAAGGCTGGAGAGAATACACTTTCATCAGTAAAGTTGGGTGATCCAGCAAACTTGAAATGGATCTGGTCCAGGATTTAAAACATTTGCCAGCAAATGCAAATAACTTTTAATAAATCCATTCCAGGTTTGCTGGGTCACCTAGCTTAACTGCTGAAAGTGTATTCTCCCCTGCTATAATTACTATATCCACAGCTCCTAGTATATTAGTGTGGTGATCAGTAGGAAGAATGCCTCTTACATTGCTAGCCATTGGTAAGAATGTCGCCCTTACATATAGCCTGAGAGGTCTTAATTGTTCATTGCTCAAGGAACCTCTAGCAACCTCTGTGGGAACTATAGGGTTCCACAGAACTCTGGTTGAGAAACACTAATCAGCCCTTTCCTTCAGTTTATTGAATTTTAGGTATTTCATAAAAGCTCATCATCGCATTTGGGTATCACCAATGAGAGCAATGTATAGCACCTGGAGGCCTCTCTCGCCAATCTTGATCTGCCTGCATTGAACAGAGAAGCACAATGATCAAGTGATGATGTTTCTGGGTCTAAATGGGTATGTAATGAGAATAAAAATGTTTTATTTCATAATTTTATTAGCAAAGGGAAAAGATGAAACATTTACATAAACAGATTAAACCTCAGCTTTATGAGCTACTCTAGCCAGAAGCAAAAAACATCATACAGATTTTTAACTATGCAAGTCAATGACCAAATCTGTTAGATCCAGAACAGTTAGGGACAATTTATAGTCCAGTACCACCAAATTTCCATTTATCAGTCAATCACTGAGCACTTTGTGCTTTGACAAACTTTTTAAAACGGCATATTTATTATGTTTGTCACATATGATAGAAACATATCAGCTGTGGGGGACGTTTTCACTAGAGGCATGGAATGTTCATTAAAAGATTATTCCTAATAACGCTGGATTATCAGACCACTTTACATTTAAACCTACAGAACTTTACCATCATGGAATTTAATATACTTCAGTGGTACGCATCTATGCTGTTCAATTATCCACATATAAGCTATGAAGCCTTCACAGACCCTTTCTTCTATACTTAAATCATTTTAACGTTGAAAACAAGTCTGGATAGGGAGTCCTATTTACATTGTGAATAGAGACTTTGAAAACTGTCAGACTATTTGTTCAATATATAAAAGAAGAAATGATAAGAAAGCTTACTGACACATTTTATATAAAGACTATTTGTTCTGGCATTCATTCTATGTGCTTTTATTTATAAATCACAAAAAATAAATGGCAAATGTTTGCTTTTTGCCCGCTTGCCTTTCTTAAACTTCACAAAACACACCTGGGAAGGGGTTATCTTCCAGCTTGCTGTAACTTGCTCCTGCGGAGTTGGAAGTACCTGCATGGCATTGCTATGCACTGCATTTGCTTTATACAGCTGTCAGTTTACTGTGGCAGCCCAGGGAGGAGTGTTACACAATCAGCAGCAGCTTAATTGGACAGAGAAGTAGCAGGTGTTCTGCTCCAGTTTTGGCTTTTTTCCAAAATGTCTTTTTTTGTGTTGGAAGCAGATCATTAAAATTACCAACATGCACTTAGCAGAGAGAAAGAAATACTTTTAAAACTAACCAGTGCATAACATTAATTTAAGAACTTGTTAGCAATGAATGTGTAAGTTGTTTGAGCGGCATAGGTCTTAAACA
Source organism: Pyxicephalus adspersus (assembly GCF_032062135.1). NCBI lineage: Eukaryota > Metazoa > Chordata > Amphibia > Anura > Pyxicephalidae > Pyxicephalus > Pyxicephalus adspersus. Next base: position 130,499,739 of record NC_092859.1, read on the forward strand.
ATAAATGTTGATTGGTGAAACTTTTAGTGGAAATAGGATTCAAGACCCTAAGAAGACCCCAAGAACTGTCTTTATTGCTTCCCTTTCAAAACTTCAACTGCAAGCTCTTATTACAAGAGACTGGTAAAGATGTGATTATTAATTTAGAGATCTCTTATTACTTAGCACTTTACAAAGTCCATATTCAAATCACTAAACGTCCCTCAGAGGCTCACAATCCTATATATCTATCATTACATTTATATTGTAGTGTACTAACAAAACTAAGTGTGATAACACATTCTTGTTCGATACCAAACATAGCCCTGGGTAATGTAAAACAGAGCCTTGTAGAACAAAAAAAAACAAAAATACAAATACAAAAGTACAAAATCATATAGGACTTACAAGTACTTTTTGCCTGCTGTTAAGACTAAACTGAGAATATAATTGTGAATATTTGTGTATTGAGTCAGTTTAGGTGTCTGACTAGGGATAATTTAGTACTGTATGTCTTAATAGTTATTTATGTCAAACCCATTAGTGCTTTGAATTTTGCAAGACAAGATACCTACACATATATAAATGATTTACCTACTAATATTATCTTGAATAACTTTAATACTTTATATATGGCTTTTGTAGATGAACAGCATTGGATAGCTTTAGTGTTGCTGATTACAATACAGCTCGGAATATGCAGTCTTATCTTGCAGCCAAAAAACAAATGCAATGCAAAGTGATTATTGTTTTAAGCACCATTTCGACTGTCTGGGATATTTGTAAGATTTTGGAGTCATATGATAGGTTAGTAAAGCCAGTTTTATCAATTATACTTCAATACTCCAACTGATTTACTCCCAAAGCACTGCACAAACATGTATGAGATTATGCCCTTCCTATTGTTACCCCCAGGGGTTAACATGCTGAATGGATGAACTTGATTTTTTGTATACATTTTACAACTTGTATACTTTCAATAGACATTTACCAATATGTTAGATCAATTTGAAACCAACTAGAACCCTCTCCAAAATGATCACTTCTGATTTGTTGGCTGCTGGATGTTCTTCAGGAATCAGATTTAAAATATTCCTGTATGTACTAGACCCTACATACCACAAGGAATAGCTAAGCAAGTAATGCAATTATTCTATGTCACAGTAATTATTCAGCTTATTAGAGACCTCTTCAATTTTAGCTTACTAGACTTGAAGATATCACCTCTGTTGCAATGAGCAGAAAAGTGATCCCGGAAGCTGAACTAGAAGTTTGAGATCTCATTGAGGCTTTGTAGTGTGGCGTAGGTGTACACAGATAAAACAACTAATAGTCATTGAACAAATATGTATTTTATGTATTAAAAAATTCCATATTTATTACCAGACAGTGTTGTTGCAGGCAATGTTTAGGATAGTGCAATAAATTGTCAATACTGCTACATTATTCCAAATGGGTTCTTGGCGGACAATAGAAATGTACAATGTGCCCAATTTTAGGACTAACATGAACAAGGCCTAATTGTCCATTGATGACACTAAAACCTTCTACCTTTTATATCAAGTTTTCTGCTCTCTTCGTTATATAAATTACAGCGGCTACTCAAAGTAATTTATTTCATATCATAATTTCAGTATGTTACTGTAATAAGAAGCTCTTGGCTCTACCATTCTTGAAGTTCCAGAACACAGAGCTCAAGGTGTCAAAGCCAATAGCCATTTATTAAGCAGCTATGGCATTATAATGAAAGCAGTGTTTAAGGTGCATTGCCTCGAACAGAGTTTTCTTTTTGATAAATAACCCCATTTGTGTGTGCAGTGCACATGAATAACAAATAGCCTTTTCTACGATCCCATGACTCAAAGATAAAATACTATCATATAAAAAAGGACCTGAAGCAGAAATACACTTTAAACAATATTTTCTAAAAAAAATGTGTGTGTGTGTGTATATATATATATATATATATATACACACAAAGTATGTACACACACATGTACACACCCATATACACACCCACATATATATTTATGAAATGTAAGTCAATTTTCCATATTATTATTATTTACTTAATCAGTTTGATTACCTCCACTGTGTGTAGCTATAAGTCATGCTTTCTACTTCTAAAAACAATGTCTGATATTCAAAAATAAATGTGAACATATTGATGTATTCGGTTACTAATAACAAAACACTGTTCTTCTTCTTTGTCAATGTGTTTGTATGCCTCCTGGTAAACTTTGTATATACAAGACACACTATTAGCTATGTAAGCAGAATATAAAAACTGATAAGTAGGCTGCAAGAGGTAATACCTATTTCTAGAGATGTGTGTTTCGGTAGAAGCTAATCTTTATACTGCTTTCTATACCTTGCAGTCCGAGTACCTGTATGAGATTTACCCTCACATTTGGCTTTGATAACTACCCTCTCCCTAAGACCGCAAGTAAAGTATGTAAATACTTTATACCTACTAACCCTTTTGCTGGTGCCAACCTTATCAAACTTCTGCCCACTGTAGAAGCAAATAGGTGTTAGTTTATTTTTGGTATTGAGACTTCAGGCTTTCTGGTATAAGCAATTCTATACCTTACCACCCCTCCTGTGTGCCCAGGACATTCATGGTCATTGTGATATCGGAGAGTGGTGAGAGACCAGTGAAAATCCTCCCCCTTTGATACACAGAAGAGCTCAGTTCTAAGCTTTTGTAGGTTCAAAGTTCAGCTCAGAGGGTCAGAGGCAAACTTTGTCTTTGTTATGTACCATTCTTCAAATATTCCCCTTCTGACAGCAGATCTACAAAGCATAGGTACATGATCTACATGATTGGGTGAAAGAGACAGATAGGTGAGGGTTAAGGAATATGTTTGGGGCAACAGAGAGGTCAGTTAGTTGATTAGTGGAAAGGGAGGGCTCTTGGGAATGGTATGGCAAAGAATAGGAAGAAAAAAAGCCAAGTTGCAAAGTTGGCTGCTATGAAGAAAGCTCCCCACCCACTTGATCTTTGTTAAGGATGCAAGCTGGGGTAATATGTTTCGTTGGAGCCACAATATTGCTATGGGTGGTGGAAAAGTAGTTGGGGGAATCACCTTCAGTGTGGTGCCCTCTACCTTACAGAATATAAATAGTATTTTTGCTTTGTGGAAATATATGGGCAATTGATACCACCCTTGGGACATTACAGTGCAGCTAGGGTCTAAAATATCAATGCTGCACAGCTTCAGTGAAGACCTTTGGTCTGTTATATTATCATGTATCTAGGTCTACAACCTTTAAAGGAAAATGTTGTGTCATGTTATTTCTTATCGAATATTATTGTATGGTTATTGCTATTGATAATATTGTTGTTAATGTCATTATATTTGTATATGTTGTATAGATACATTTAGTTGGTTATGTTTATAAAACGGTTGCTGCAGACATTTTCAATTCATATACATGTATGATGGTCATTTAAAAATTAGAAAAGGGGGTTGGAGAGTAGCTGAGCAGCAGGGTTAAAAAGTTAGGGACCTCTGAAGTGTCTTGTCATGCTTATTCATCTGCTTATTCTTTTATGCAATCCATTGTTTACAACAGGAGTGCCCAACACGTGGATAGCGATCTACCAGTAGATCACAAAGGCAACGCGAGTAGATTGCGGAGCCCTGCCTTTCAAAATAAACTCCACCATGCACAGGAGTTATTAAGTCCAAATACTGTTCCACCATGACTGATGATCATTTGGAAGTCTGTTTTCAGCTGGCTGCCAGCAACTACTGTCCGGACTATGCAACTTTGGCTGATTCCATTCACTTTAGGACATCATCCGAGTAAGGTAATGACCAAAAATGTACAGAATTGTATTGTGCCATACATGTTCATGCTGTTATGCAAGGTAAACAGTATAATTCAAATATAAAGTATACATGGTATATAAATAATTTAATATATGTTCAGCGCTTTTATTGTTGGTAGACCATTGTGACTTAAAAAGTAGCTCGCAAGCCAAAAAAGTAGTGGACACCCCTGGTTTACAACTATAAAAAATAATTTCAGTGGTTCATATAATATGTTTAAGGTAAGGTATAATTCTTTTGTGGTCAAAGATGAAAAAAAAAGAAAAGTACTGTCCCAATTAGGAATCATACCAGATTCAATTTACACATAGCATAGTTATATTTAAAATAGAAAATTCAAAAGGATTTGTCATCGCAGACAATAATACCAAGACTGTCAGGAAATCACTCCTTTTTATATTAGCAATAAAAAACTACATGCAGTTGACATAAAATTATATTGCTTGCTAAATTATGGGGGGAAAAAACTTAAAACAAAAACATAGCTTTACTATCTGCTCAGGAATTAATGACAACATTTTAGATGGCTTCCAGTGAAACCATAACATTTAATTATATTATATGAGAAGAGAATAAAGCTTCTGAATGTACACCAAATACTAAACCACGACTATGGAATGATCTGTAAGAAGAATTATAGTAACATGGCTCATGGCGACTAATATTGGAGGTTTAAATATGACAAAATGGCTAGAATACAGCAGGAAGATATAATCAGTACAGTGTAATATGTCGGCAATGTAATAATGTCCTCTATTAATCTGTACATAGGAACATGGCAATATCTAATCTGTTAATTTAAGTTCCCAACCTGGATAATATGCACATAGACTTGTTATGTTTTGCGTTTTGGTGATTTTAGCACAAATTGGCATTATTGTGTATTTGTAAGAATGTTACACTGCAAGTCCATTAAAAGTGTACTGGCTGAATATGTTGGCTCTTACCATAGATGAAGAAAATAAAAAGAGATGTACTAACTGGGGCAATAATGAACACTCTCTTAGGACGTTCATTGTCAGATAATTAGGAATGGATTAAAACTTTATTTTTCTCCAAGCAAAACACTTAAACTTTTTCTTTCTTCAAGATTTATACCATGGTCATTAGTGTCTAAGTAGATTTTAGAAGTACGTTGATATTCAGCCTAGATGCTGATTCTTTCTGATAATAGTTCATTAAGATTCAGAGAACAAGCACCTTAGAAAGTTTCCTGTCAATGCATGCCCAGTTTAGAAAAAAAAAAGAACAACTCTTGTTGGAACAAGTGTACGAAATGTCTCTCCTGGGTTATTTTCTGTTTGATAAATTAGCTTATATTAATGCATGTGAAAGTGATACACACACACTGTTCTGCCAACAGATAAAGTGCTGAGATCTGAATGTTCAAACTTTGCAGGAGCGTTTTTTTTTTCCCTGTATCTACACAGTTAATTTATCTCACGTGCCAATTTGTGTGAAAGATTTCGGTGTCTGGATATTGTTCAGCAGGGACTAGGTGAGAAGTTTCTGCTTGGGTGCACATACAGCATATAAATGAAACTCTAGAGACAGAAAACAATAAAGCATGACTATAGTTTGACTCCATGGCAAATAAATACATACTTGTCTTTAAGACAACGAGCGTGCACATTACCAGCAGAAAAATTGATGCTCTGCAAAATGACACTGATTTCTTAGCCATTTTAGATACGGTAGGAAATGTAATAGAGAAACAAAGTGTCCAACAAAAAAGCCCTAAACCAGAAAACATTTTAATGGAACTGCCTATACTTATTTTTTGTTCATAAGACATTCAGAGCTCAAACCAGTTATCAATCTAAGTGATAGAATACTTAAATAAATGCATACTCCAAATGATGAGATCTTCATTAGGCCTCATTCACATTATAGGGCAGAGTTTCTCAACCAGGGTTCCTTCAGGAGGTTGCTTGGGGTTCCTTGAGCAATCAGTAATGTGTGCCTCTCAGGTCATCAATCATCTTTTTTGGCCATGATCCTTCCCACTGGTCAGCGATGTAAGAGGCATTCATCCTACTAACCACAAAGCTAATGTACACTGAGCTGTGTCTATAGTAATTGTAACCGGGGTTCCCCAAAGACCTTAAAGTTATTTTAAGGGTTCCCCCATGTTAGGTTTAGATTCCAAGGTATATTTATAAACAGGCAGGGGAGTAACACCCTTAGGAATGTACTTTTTCTTCCAATGGCAAACATAATGTTATTTTGGCTGAACCAATGAATTTAAAAAGGAATTACCAAATATTTGCCAGGGCACCTAAATGTTAGCCCACTGGGAACAATCATGCCCTTCATTTGTCCTGTTTACTATTGTTACTTTGGCAGAAAGTGAGGGGAAACCCAACATTTGTAACTTGTCATCAGGACAAAGGGAAAGAGAAAATCCACCAAACATGACAGCTTCTATGGGATCAAATCTATGGGATGACAATTGTGCTCATTTTGGAGGGATTTAGGAACACCCATTACGCAGGATTTACAGAACACCGAATTGAGAGAGCACCACAGTATCTAAATTCCAAGTTCTTGCTCTTTTTATATCAGTTTTATATATAAAGTAAACAGCTGTTTTTAATAGTGCAGATAAGAATAGACAGGTAAAAGAAAAATAGACTTATACGTTTTGGCTGCAAAGTAAAATAATAAATATTCATATACAATATTACACATTTATCTGAAAGTAAATGATATGAATAAATTAATGAATATATGGTGTTTGTCTATGCGTTAAATAAAAAAATGTCACCAGAATGTTGAGGTTTTTGTGGTAGAAGCCATCTCTTGATGGCTTTTTGTACTTTGGCTTCAATGCAAGGTGCATGCACCATTTATTGTAGAGGCCTGCTCCAGTCTTGGCACATACAAGAATAGACCTGGATGCCGGAGGCAATGTATTTCTTCTACATAGGCAACAGTTACATAATCAGTGGCTGCCCAATGGCCAAAGAGGGTACTCTTGGACCGGGGATGGTGACTTTTGGGATCCTCGACTTGCCATCGCTGGAAGGCACTAAGAAAAACGAAGGTGTGTGCCATAATTGGCAAGTATACTGTGGAAATTTTAATTTTTTATTAAACAGTATTTATAAAGCTCCAAAATATTTCGAGCTTTACAAAGTTCATTGCTATGTCACTAGCTGTTCCGCAAAGGAGCTCACAATCTAATTTCCCTACCATAGGCATATGTCTTTACCACAATCTAAGGTCAAAATGGGGGAAGTCAATTAACCTAATTGCATGTTTTTGGAATGTGGGAGGAAACCGGAGTACTCAGAGCAAACCCACACAAACATAGGGAGAACCTGCAAACTCCATGCAGATAGTGTCCTGGCTGAGATTCGAACCTGGGACTTGTGAAAAAGAGTTTATTTCTGCTTTAAAATTTATTTTCCAATTTTATTTACCCCTTTATTGAATTAAACTATTAGTCTTAGCAGTGTCCCAGCACATGCTAAGAAAATTATCATCAGCAGCTACCAAGAACGTAGAGAAAAAAAGGGGACACACATCGCCTAGGAATGGGAGGGTTAATGATGGTTAATGATGATAGAGTGTGAGCCACACTGACCCAATTTTTAGGTGTACAAATAGAGGTTGGTTGATTTTTTCAAAATGTTCTCATTACTTTCTGCTAAGCACTTATCTACCAAAACTCCTTGGTCCTCCCCATCAGTACGGACATACAATACACAAAGCAGTAAATAGCAGTTTTAATGCACTGTTATCTTGTTTGGTATTGTGTTGTATAATAAAAACAAGTCATGGTCTGTTATTTGCTCTGTTATTTTAGAACAAACTCTTCTTTTTCCCACGAACACATTTTAGGAATGAAAAAAAAAAAGATTGCTGATGTACTTTAGCCTGAGATCTATAAACCTCTGAAAACCCTTTATGTCCCAGAGCTTTTCCAGGTTTCAGAGATGTGACTGTGTCACGCTACACATTTTGCACTAGTAGCCTATTGGAACATATTACACATTTTCTTCAGGATGGACTAGCTTTAATTTCCTAGCAAATGTATACATTTTTTTTTATTTTTTGGGAACCATTACTTGCACAGGTTGCAGCACAGTTCCTGAACCAACATGTTGTTTCTGGACGCATGGTTGCTTTTCCTTCTCTACAGGAGTAAGCGCACTGTAAAGGCGAGGCAACTCATGCAAATGCTTTGCACTTCATACAGTTTGCTATTCCTGGCTACAGAGCAGCAATTATGCAGCGCTCTACATTAAATAGGGGTTGCAAATGACAAACAGATACAGATAGTGACACAGGAGGAGAAGACCCTGCCCAAAAAGCTTACAATCTAGTGGTGGTGGGAAGTAGTGAGGGTTTAGAAGACAGAACAAGATGGGTAGGCAAGTTTGAAAACATGGGTTTTGAGTGCTATTTTAAATGAGCAGAAAGTAGGAGCAAACTGATTAAAATGAGGAAGACCATTCCAGAGAGTTGGGGCAGCTCTACCAAAGTCTTGGAGCCGTGCGTGTGATGAGGTTATGAGTGAGGAAGTCATTAGTAGGTCATTGGAGGAGCGGAGAGAGTAGCTGGGAGAGTATTTTTTTACCAGGTCAGAAAGGTAAGTGGGACAAGAACTGCACAGGAGCTTGAATTTAATTCTAAGGTGAAATGGAAGCCAATGAAGAGATTTGCAAAGAAAGGCACCAGAATAGGAGCGGTGGGAAGGATGGATGAGTCTGGCTACAGCGTTCATAAAGATATGATGATAAGAGCGTGTACAAGGGGTTTGGTGGTCTCTAGGGACAGGTAGGGCCAGATTTTGGAGAGGTTGCTTAGGTGAAAGTGACAGGACCTGGAAATGTTCTGGTAACAGAAATACGTCAAGGGGAGATTTGTAATTTGAGTGTGTGTGTGTGGGGGATAAAAAGTTTGGTTTTATCCAGGTTGAGTTTCAGAAATCTGTCAGCCATCCATGATGAGATGTCTGACAGGCAGCATGAAACCCTATCCAAGACTGAGGATAAGTATATTTATATATATATATATATACACATATACACACACACACACATACATACACACACATATTTACCAAGACTATTGTATATGAAGGTTTGTGTTTTGCTGTTGATATGTATGTATGTATGTATGTATGTTGATAGGCCATTTGAAAAATCTGGAGTGCTGTTTGAACACTGGATCACATTGAGCAGTATTCACTATTATTTTATTGTTAGTGCCATACATCTCAAAGCTCCATTTTTCCCCCCTATGTGTGTAAATGAGAATTCAAGGCAAAGCTATCTCTTAGAAAACCTGAGTCATTTTACACGAAAGTGCCTGTAAGGGTTTTATTTGCTTATAAGTCTTACACCTATGTGCACTATTCCTTGCTCAACCAATGCCAGTAGCTAAAAATAACATAAAAAGCCTTTATTATGACTTAACCCAAATTTATCAATGTCCACATTATGATGTTCTGTTGGTGATAGTCTTGGATGGGAATTTAATAGTGGGAAGGGGGTGTTTTTAAGGCAACCATTTCCTTTGCCAATGTTTACAGACACTGCCATGAAATATAAACTGTTCAACGTTTAAATAACTTACAAACGCACAGTGAACAAAAGCTGCTCCAGCTTGGCCCCAGGAACCCAGTTAGTTTTTAGTGCCATTATATTTCCTCTTGTATAACATAGGGGAGGTGAAGTCAGGATGTAACTCCCTATAAATCAAAGACATGTCTGCCCTTCCTATGATAATCATTTTAGTTCTTTTTGAACACATTAGCAGTCAGTAAGAGTGGATAGAGATGGAGTTGAGAGCTTCAAATCAGCAACAGTGCTGTTTAGTCTGCTTAAGCTGCACATTTTGGAGAAAAGAAGGACTACAATTAAAAGTGATGACAAGCCAGCACTATGTTTAAATACTAGGGGGAATGAAAATTTAGGATTTTTTAAGTGGCTTTTTCAATAAAACAACATTTAATTCTCAGAGTCTGATTCCCCTAGTCTAGTGTTCTTATTTTATTGATAGACAAATGTTCTTTGGGCTTGACTTTACTGTATTTTGTGAGCTCCTGCATTAGAGATGCTGCATTAGGTAAGAAAGAGAATGCTCTATTTCCTTTTGGACATCCAGCATAATCTAGCTCTTTCCTTCCCAGCCTTACTGCCCCAGTCCCAGGCCCACCATTTGTTCAATTTTAATTCCTAAAATCATATGTAGGCCATAGCTTCTTGTTTCCAAAGGATAAACATCCTGCTACCCTCCCACCAGACACAATCGGTCTGTTTTACCCGGAGAAGTGCACAGACCTAAAAATTCTTTCACTGATTTATTAAAGCTCTCCAAGGCTGGAGAGGATACACTTTCATCTGTGAAGCTGGGTGATCCAGCTAACCTGTAATGGATTAAAAGTAATTTTGAGTTGTTAGCAAATGTTTCAAACCTGAACCAGATCCGTTCCAGGTTTGGTGGATTACTTAGCTTCACTGATTAAAGCGTATCCTCTCCCATTTTGTAGAGGTTTTATAAATCAAGCCCATTTTTCTTCAATAAGTTATGCAATTAAAACAAAAGGTTTTATTTATTAATTACAGGATCATAATGCAGGATAAAGCAGAAAGAATCATTCATTGCAGGCAAAAATCATGGTGCACTATAGTCTCTTAAAGAAGAACTAAACTCAAAACTGACAAAAAAAATACACCTACCTTCAATCCCGCAGGGCAGTCTGATCCATCCGGGGGTGTCTTTCATCTGGTCCCGCGTTATCCCAGCATCCATCCCAGAGCTTGACGCTTCGGGTGCCGCCATCTTCTCCTCTTCTTCCTGGTTCTTCATCCTACGTCACCCGACCCAAGGGCAAGATCCGGTGAAGTAGGATAAAAAAAAAATTGCCGATCCCACCGCGCATGCGTGGTATCGGCAAATTTTTCTATTTGCATGAAAAGGCTCCTTTTTGGGCATGCCCTAGCATCTTGGGAGCACCCAAGAGCCTCCCAGGATATGTGACTTAGGTATCCTGGGAGGCTTTGCACTCCCATTCCTAGGCGATCAAGAATTAGGGGGTGATGCTGCACCCCCCTTTTTAAAAAAAAACAAAAAAAGGGTGTTGCACATAAAAAAAACAATTTTTTACCTTACATAAAATGGTTGTCTACCCTTTTATGTAAAGTGAAAATTCTGAGTTTAGGTACGCCGCTTTAAAGCTCCTGAATGCTTTTATTTATTATTATCTAAGAAAATAAATCTCATTTTAATTGATACCTTTCTAGATTTGTGCATGCAGCTTTAAAATAATTATGGAATTATGGAATCATAGAAGGGTTGCAAACTGCCCAGTTGTTCCTATCCTATAGAATCACTGGCTGCAGGGTGTTCTGCAACTGTCCCTATATATTAAAATCATTGCCAATATGGCCAATGTTGTCTAAGAATTATCCCATTATCTATAGCCAATGTTAAACTTTAAATGCACTTTGGACAGGTTGTATGTTTATGTACATGGACATTTTATTAGATTTATATTACATTTGAACATTTTTTATTCTTGTAATGTTAAACAAGCTCAATGAAAGTGAAGTTAAACTTTGCAAACAGCTGGATTCTCTTTGTAACATATGCTGCACAGTTACACAACAGACGCAGGAGTGGATCATACATCTGAAAGCAATCCCAGTCTGAAGAGTCATATTACAATTAGCTGACAAGACATATAGAAGGAAGTGTGGGGCTGTTTATTTAAGGTCATTTATGGCAAATGTCTGCTCATGGCAGACAAAACAGTATAGCTGTTAACAAATGTAAAACATCTCATTAACACCAATGTCTGCTCACATCAGCTGCAAACTCACTGGGAAAAGTTTACCGCCACCTCTTCTCAGTGAGCACAAATCAGACATGTCTTTGTTACTGACAGCAAATTTATACAGGCAGCTTACCCAGCAAACAACACTTTTCCCCCACCAGAATGCAACTGCGTGTTTGGTGTGTACATCTGTTATTCCTTTAGATGATACTTTCAGAATTCATTACAGTCAAACTCAGGTGAAAAGTTCAAATCTCTTCTTATGAACATTACAGTCTTCTATTTGCCCTTTCATAACTTATAAAAAAATTCCCTAGAATTATTTTCTGTTAATAAAATGAAAACCAGTGTCGTGACATCAAAATAGCAAAAGTAGCTGCCGAGGCTACCACGATGTCAGAGTTCAAAGTATGAAAATGTTATATAAGCACAAATAAAGTGGAACAACAGACCAAATTCAGGACTAAAATTACCGCCATGTTTTCTGTGTGGTTTCTGCCTTTGTGTTGGAAATTTCCATGACTTTTTCTTAATGGTGGCGGACTCAAATACAAAAAGTAAGAAAATGACAATGTCCCTGGAAGATGAAATAGAGAAGGAAATTCATCAACAGGGTCAACTATCCTGATGAAAGTCTTGCAAAAGTTGTATTTCCCTTTCTTGGGAGATTTTTCCACTTTAACTTTAGGAAAACCTTCCAAGTCAGTTCAAATGGATCATTGGTTATATTTTACTACAATTTCCTGCTCTTGGCTAATACAAAATGGGAATCTGATAGGCCCACTTCATAATTGCTCTGTTAAACCGTGTGGTTAGCTGCCCCCAGTTGCATTGGAAACTGCTGCTATGTGCCTGGGAACAGAAAACTGCACCAGGGGTAAATGCATTGGCATTCGGTTGAGGCTGAGACTCGGACTGCAGGCTCCTGTCCCAGAGAAGGAAAAGCAGATGCACAGCTTTTTAGAACCAGACCATGATCGACCACAATCGAATGCCAAGAAAACATGAACAAGATTGTTTCCTACTGTGGTTGAGCCTACAGTAAAATGCTGCAGTCAACTACAGGTCTGAATAGGGCTGTATCTAAACTCAAAAACATAAACTGAATATATTGCAGCTTATAAACCCATAGATGTGGTGGCTGCATTGGTTTTCTTGTTTTTAGGCTTTTTTTTCAGCTCACATATAACAAGGACACGTTATTTCAGGGAAGATATTTTCTGTACTTGTTGAAAATGTTCTTATTATTACCTTGTATGAATATATCACTGACATATTATGCAGCGCTTTACAAAGTCCATAGCCATGTCAATAACCATGTCAATAACTGTCCCTCAAAGGGGCTCACAATCTAATGTCCCTACCATAGTTATATGTCATTAATGAAATCTAAGAACAAGTTTTGAAGGAAAGCCAATTAACCTCACTGAATCATTTTGGGATAAGGGAGGAGACCCATGCAGACACAGGGATTGCCCGCAAACTCCATGCAGAGAGAGTCCTGGCCGAGAGTCCAACTTGGGACCTAGCGCTGCAAAAGTGACAGTGCTAACCACTAAACCAACCATGCATTAGTCCGAAAACTGATGTATCCACCACACATGGACTTGTAAACTAAAATACATTTAATATTTTTTCTTAAAAATATCTGGGAAATGGGAAACAAACTGAGAAAGGGAAAAGGTGACCTAATTTAGAGATATCATTTTTTGTTTTTCATCCATAATCAGTGTGGGGGTGGGGGGTTGTACCTAGGGGGGTTTTGGGTCTGCAGCACCCACTGGACACACATTGTGGTATTTTCAGAACCACCCCCAGCAGAAGCGGTTCAGAGCTGAAGGAAGCATTGTAATCTACTCTTTCGCTCGGATGTGTGGGATAATTGTGCTGTTTTCTACTGCATCTAAAGCTGCGTACACACTTGCAATAATTATTGTTGGAAACGAACGACTAACGACCGTTCGTCCGATAATCGTCAACAAAAAAGTGCACAACAACTGACCAATGTTTGCCGCTGGAAGCGAACGACCGTCCCGGCGGATCTGGTTAATCAATCGCAATCTATTGTGAGTACAGTCGTTCAGTGATCGTGGATTGTTCTGTGATACACTTTCTCCTTTACATGTCACTTCCTGCATCGTTCAAACGATAGTATCTAGCGTGTATACATTATTGATGGATTATATTTAAACGATCATATTGTTACAACTTGTACAGAATTGTGCACAATACGATTGTTCAAATTAATCGTGCATAATCATTAGTGGTTAGTTTTCTAATGATAATTATTGCAAGTGTGTACCTAGCTTAAGTTCTAATAATAGTTTCAATAGAAAAAATTGGTGTTTTCTGGGGAGAGGGGCTTTGCTAGTAATAAGAGAAGTTTGCAGAGTCATGCACAGGTAGTAATTAATTAATATTTAACTAAATTATTCATTTTAATTGTTTAATTGTTACAGCTACCAATTTGTAGCCCCCATATAGTTGTGATTGTGCATCACATTCAGATTTTTTTTTTTTAGTTAGGTTTTTGTTGCTATAGAAATTGACCCACATTTACTGTCACAGTAGCAATAGTTTCAACAGACTAATTAAGAAAATCTCCAGTAGCAAAGCAGTAACAATATTTTTTTTTTTTATAGTATAGTGGGGAAAACTAGAATGTCTGGTTTTTTAATGTCTGTATCCTTGTTGCAGATTTCTCTGAGCCCTTGCAAGCAGTAAACAATTTGACAAATTCTAAACCCTCACCCCTATATCACTATATATCAGGTTTTAATTTTGTGAATTAGAGGTAAACAGTGTTATATTTTATCCTAACCTATCACTGTGATTTTTGCTAAACTGTTTAATCTGCATGTACATTACGAAAATATTCAAAAGAGAGGCATGTTAAATAAAGAAAGGAGTTCATATATTAAATAATATCATTATTAATACTTCCTGTATACAATTACAGATTTTGGAGATAGTGGCTCTCTAACATGTTATTGAGATCAGTAAAAATATTAATTCCAGATGTGCAGTGAACAGGACCCAACCTGGGAATTGTGCGGGCGTTAAAGCTGTATTACAAATACAGAAAATGACAGCTGAATAATGGCAAAAGAACTGCTAATAATCATTAAACTGATCATTTTCCACTTCGCAGATCTGTCTAAGCAAGTAATATTTCTCTAAATTAAATGTATTTTCTATGAACACCCATATGGTATCTCCCACTCAAGTCAAGGCTGCTGTACTGAACAAGTAAGCATTATGTATACATGGTATATGTTAGAAGTCAGCAGATCAGGGCCCATGTGAATGAGAGCAGGCATTGTAGGGTAGCTTAAGCAAGTCAAGGCTGGGTCACACCACTGAAAGTAGTCTTGTCAAGTGTATGATTAAACTTCCAGAAAAAAGCAGGGTCATTTGAGATAGGTCAGTGAATGATACAAACCATACAGACCATAAATTGCAATAATCTCCATCATTACTGCTGGTGTCCTCAATTAGGAGAGCTTTTGGTTTCTATCTAGGGGATTTGGCTTAATCCTTGCACAGTGGTGGGAAATACGTAGCTCTTGTTTCAATTTATTTTAAAGTCTTGTAAAGTTTGTAAGTATAAGCAGCAACTGTTTCAGTTATGCTACATTAATGAGGATCTGCTGTCATGTCGTTTACTACAGCAATGTAAAAGAACAGTGACTTTATGACCACTGTAATTATCTCCATTATGTTTATTGTAAATATATTGTCATTGATAACAATTACAGGGAATAAACATGTGCACTGGTTGTAAAGATGTTAGAACCTATCTGTAATGCAGCGTAAACTATCGACTAACAAAGTACCAGACAGGACAGGCCATGAAAATAAGAAATAATGGCAAATGCTAAATAATTCTTGGTGATAAAAGGCAATGGTTAATGAAAAACAAGATACGAGAACAAAACATGCTTAGAAGTTTCATTCTTTTTGTCAGGAGCATTTAAGACAAAGGGGCCTCAGTGCTCAGATAGATTTCAATGTATTCTTTCAGTCAGACATCACTTTTAAAATATATTACAATTCAAAAGCGTTAAAAGAAAAAATCAAACATATGTAATTGCCACATAAGCCATTTTGTCATTAAAGATATTTTCTAGAAGCTCCTTCCTGGACAAACTGAAAGCCTCACCAGAGAATCAAAATTCTTGAGTATAGTATTGTAACCAAAATTGCTGGCAATGAGGACCAATTGGGTAAGAAGACCAAGAGCAGCAAAATCCTAGGATTTTTTTTTTGTTCTGTGAAGCAAAGTTATAGTATAGTCAAGCAAATGTGATTTTAAAATCCCTGCCATTTGTTATCTGCAAAACCCCTGAACATAGTATTGTTACCAAAATTAGCTGGGGGTTTTAAGCCATTAATGGACAGAACCAGAAAAATGGATCTGTAAGCTTCCCAGGGCAAACATTTAGGAGCAGTGTGCCACAGTAGAAAGGCCAAGCTTCCTATATTTTGAAAGTTCTGGGCCAGTCCAGGTTAAAAAAATGGATGTTGTTTAAACAAAAAGTTTAGGAAAAGGCTAAATGTAAAATAGAAATCTTTTGGACATTGAGATACAGGATTCTACGTGAGTGAGGGAAGAAAAACTAGAAAGGAGTGACATTTTAGACTGATCCATTATTTCCATTTATCTACATAGCACCTCCTGACAATGTGGATGATTACATTTACTTTATAGTAGTTTACAATTATTATTATTATTCAGTATTTATATAGCGCCAACATATTACGCAGCGCTTTACTAAGTCCATAGTCGTGTCACTAGCAGTCTTTCAAAGGGGCTCACTACCTAATGTCCCTTCCATAGTCATATGTCATTAATACAGTCTAAGGTCAATGTTGGGGAGAAGCCAATTAACCAATTAACAAAAATTGCTGGGGTGTAGTCGGTGTCAACATTTCCCAAGAGTCTTCTCCTGGGTCATCTAAAGCTGCGTACACACCTGCAATTTTTCTCGTTGGAAAGGATCTTTCACGATCCTTTCCAACGAGAAAAGACTGCACGATGAATGAACGATGCTGTACATACAGCACCGTTCATGCTCTATGGAGAGGGGAGGGGGAGAGCGACGGAGCGGCACCCTGCTGCGCGCTCTCCCCTTCCCTTTCATTAGGATCGGTCGTCGTCCATCGTCCATGGATCCGCCAGGACGGTCGTCGGACGATGGACGACGACCGACTGTACACACGGCAGATTTTCGCCCGATAATTGGCCGATACCGATTATCGGGCGAGAAAAATTTGCCGTGTGTACGCAGCTTTACTCTTTGCTATGTAATGCTGCTGCAGTAAAGACCCATTATTGGGCATTCTGTTATGTAGAACTCACATGAGTTAAGTTGGTGGCTCAATTATTATTATTATTATTATTATTATTAAACAGGATTTATATAGCGCCAACATATTACGCAGCGCTGTACATTAAATAGGCATTGCAAATGACAGACTAATACAGAGAGTGATACAGGAGGAGAGGACCCTGCCCCGAAGAGCTTACAATCTAGTAGGTGGGGGAATTTCACACACAATAGGATGGGCGATATGTAGTGGTGGGAAGTAATGAGGGTTTAGCAGACAGAAGAAGATGGGTAGGCAAGTTTGAAAAAATGAGTTTTGAGCGCTCTTTTAAATGAGCAGAAAGCAAATGTGTTTGTCCTATGCTTACTGAACAAAGCTCACAACTCCTTTTACTGCTTTATTTAATAAAAGACTTGGACAAACCTGGTTTGACTGTTCCTGGGCTCATGTTCATAGTTTAAAGATGCCCACACCAGTTGAGCTATTTCCTCAAAACAGAAATAGGTATACATCTGCAATAACAGTTTGCTGAAATGCTAGCAATATATATATATGAATCACCTAGTGGGGATTTTTCACTGATCTTAAAGCGAACCTAAAGTAAAATTTTTACTTTACATAAAAGGGTAGACAACCTTTTCATATAAAGTAAAAATGTTATTATTTTTTTTTCTGCAACACCCTTTTAAAAGAAAAAGGTGAAGTCTCTCCCCTCTTGTCTTGCCATGGTGATCCAAACTGAATGGTAGCGTAGAGTCCCTTGGGATACCTACATCACACATTCCAGGAGGCTCCTGGCTGCTCCTTCTGCATATGCCGGATCTCGGGCATTTTCCTACATTGAGGTGAAAGAAATGCCGATGTGACACATGCGCAGCTAGATTGGCACTTTTTTCTTCCCCTTTACAGCGGGCTAACTTGTAGCCAGAAGAAGGAAGGAGATGGAAAAACATGAAGGTGCCCAACGCTTCCTCTACACCAGGGCAATGGAGAATTCCAGGATGGCGCGGGAACCGATTGAGGACTTCTCCAGGGGGATCTGTGGATTTATAGGCAAGTGTAATTTTTTTTATAGAATATTATTATGCTTTAACTTAAAAAGAATTACACTTTAACAATAACAGGTACCATGGTGGAAAATAATTTTGTGTTTGTTGTCCACAAGACATGCTTTTGTAATACACATTGACGTGTTTTCTCATGTACTGTTGACTACTGTCATCAACTAACACTTTAAGATGTGCAGACGCATCAGAAAACAAACACAAACCTTTTTTGTCCAGCACACATCACCCAGGTTAACAATAGCTAACCTGCTTACATGTGAAATGTGCATTCAAACATTCTTTTTCTCCAGGCTGTGTATGGGCGGTGGGTTCTCATCCTAATTAGTTAGGCAAAGGGAGTCCTGGGAAGCATCTACACTGAATGGCATAAATATATTCAATTTTATATAATTATTTTTGTTTTTCTTTTAAATAAACTGTAGTTTTTTTTTTTTGTTTTTTTTAAACATACTTGAATAGTTATTGTGCAATATGTTAATTATTCCCTTTCCCTGTACCTCATCTCATGCTGTTTTGGGAAGCAGAACAAAGGATATTTTATTAAAAAGAAACCACATGAATCAAAACAAAAATATATGCCATTATCCAGTCATCTGGACTTGCTAAGTTGATTTAATCAAACTGGCTTTTTCTCATTTAACAAGCACCGAGCTGAAATTGTTTAGCAAAATGTAGATCTAAGGCTGCCCATACACCTGCAGATGTTTCATGCTGACAAACTGTCTGTACTCCAAGATGTGACAAATAGACCATTCTCTCACAAGGAGGTTCAAACTACAACTGAAAGTCTCTATCTAAGTGCTATTTTGCAGAATGGGTGAGGGATTTTTCTTTTAAGACCTTTAAGCATACCAGGTTTTGCAGACAGATTTTAAATAAGAATATTTGATATGCCCACATTGGTCTTATTTCTAGAGAATATCTCCAAGCCTATTATGATTATAAGTTGTGGGGTGTATATCAAGTAGTGTAGCAAGCAGGGAAGCAGCCCCTATGGTGCTTTCAGGGGTTGGGGGGGGCTCATGAAATTTTTGCTGGGTGCTTCCATGAATTGTAGTTAAGCTGCTACTTATATCTTTTCATGTTGAAGAGCAGAAACCATAGCTGAGCACCAGAAAGACTATGTGAATGTTAAATGATATATCATATATATATATATATATATATATATATATATATATTTGCTCTCAAAACTAGTCCTATTGGTTTGTGTCTGGTGTTGAAGGCAAGGGTTATTGGGCCTGATTTAATAAACTTCTCCAAGGCTGGAGAAGAAAGACTACCAGAGGTGAACCTGGGTAATCCAGCAGACCTAGAATGAATCTGGTTCAGTACTGAAAACATTTGCCAAATAATAAGAATTTTTTTCAAGAAATCTATTCCAGGTTTTCTGGTTTACTGTGATTCTTCCATGATAGTCTGTGTTGGTTGTGGAGAGCTTTAATAAATTAGGCCCAAATACTCCTGCCTACAACACCAGCTGCTTTTTAAATTTGAATGACTCTTAAAGTTTATAAAAGATGCCATGTCTGCTTCAAAATTGCTGCACTGGCTTAAAGCAGAACTGTCATAAAAATAAAAAATACCACTTTACGTCTCCAAGGCCCCAATCCCTTCATACTTGATCTCAAATTGGCCCCACGCTGTCCATTTTGCCTATAATAATTATTGAAATGTTGGATATCTGGATATTGTGTTGAATCTCTTGAATCAATGGGTAAAGATTGATGCGCTGCAAGTAATGACAAAGTTATTCAATCAATAGGACCTTCTCTGGTCTGCAAGAGATATACAAGTGTGAAAGTTAAAGTATGGTTTAACTTTTATTTGACTAAAAATAAAAATAACATAAAATAACAAATATGCAATCCTGAACTAAATACCCAAAAATATATTTTGTCTCAGCTTCCCCTATTTCATCATATTAACTGACAACATAGTTTACAAAAAAAAAACATAGGCAAAACTCCTATTGCATCATGGAAGTACATATTTACTTTTCCTGCATTTTATGGGGTAATATGTCCACCTGAGTAATTGGCGTGTGTTGTTTAGAGCAAGGGGTCCTCAACCCCTGGTTGTCTGGCCAGTGCACCCCCCAATGGGTCCAGGAGAAGGAACCCCCTCTGGGGGGGGCACACTGGCCAGAGCTGTGAACCATGTCTCCCGTACAGACTGTAGGCTCAGGGTGGTGGCCAGTTGTGTCTCTGCGATGGGAGAGTGGGCAGGTTCTTGCATCATGACGTCACTCTGGGGGGAAGTTTCTTCCCTTTTGAGTGGCACACGGCTCCCCTGCGCATGTGTGGTCTGGTGTCTGTGCATTTAGCTGTTAGTGAGCTCCAAAAGGTTGGGGAACACCGATTTAGAGTTTTCCCAGGTGTAGCTTTAGATATAGCTAATCCTCAAAGGTTTGGGTCCCTTCATGCATATCTTTAGGTCAAACTCCAAGACATTACATTTTGTCTCTCCCAGTCATGGAACGCTTATTTAGTATTCCAATATTACTTTTATTTTTACATTTCCCATTATTTGAGTTTGCTCATGCAATGATGGATCTTTTTCATGTCTTTATTAAAGATTACAACTAAGTAAACCTATGGGGAAACCAACGGATCTTTGGATTAGATTAGTTATATAGTGTCACTTGCAACATTATATGCAATATATAATATGTAATGATTTTTGCAACATAATGTGATTGTGTTTACATAGACCCTACTTCCAAGACATAAATTGACAAATATTGAAAAGGTTTTCTGGAAAGCAGTCAAGTCTTGGAGCTCTGTTTTCCATTTCCCTTACTAATCACTTTAAACCAATTATAACATATAAGAAAATGAAACAGCTGTAGCCTAACATATGCATTTGCAGGATATAGCTATATGGAGCAGTGATGTTTACAAAATCTGAGTCTTACCAGGGAGTGGAAGTGAAGACTACAGAAAGGGGTATTATTTTTAACTGGTGATGTGAATAAAATCCAGATGTCAGACAACAGGCATATGATGTACATGGTGCTATTTTAAACTTTGGGAGTTAAATCTGTAACACATTGCTTTATTTACCCCCATCAGCATGATAACTTTTTTTTTCTTTCCTGTGTGTTTGATGTGCGGGGATGAACCATCTGTCAACTTGTGACTTGATGAACTTTTTTTCTGTTCTAGTGAGGTTGAAAAGAAACAATTTGTGTAAATTTAGACTGAATAAATGGAGAAAAGAAAGTTCATTATGTCACATGCTCTGGGTAAAAGCTTTTACTATCTATTTTGCGAAAGTACAAGGGTAAGGCTACGTATTCACGTGCAGTGGTTTTTGTCTGTTAATTAGCTCAGAGCTGATATCGAATGAGAGTCTGGTGTGTGTACAGTGCTTGTTGTCCATCTTCCGAATGACCGTCCTGGTGGATCCAAGGAGGAATGAGTGTAATGAAAGTGAAGGGGAGAGCACCCAGTGGGATGCCGCCTCATTGTTCTCCCCTCTCCATAGAGCAGAATGGGGCTGTATGTACAAAGCTCATTCATGCATCGTGCCAGTCGTATGTCGTTGGAAAGGACTGTGAAAGATCTTTTACAACAACAATTATCACACGTGTATGCAGAATAAGTTCTGATGATTTGAGGTTTTTCCTGCAATAGGAAATAATCTAAACTTTCCAAAAAAGTTGTTATGAAACATTCATACTTATATGCAGCAATGATAATGATTATACCATGCATCTATGCTTTATAACAATTTGATTTTCAAAGGGTTAGAAGTCCTAAACTTATAAACACTATAAACATATCTGAGATATTCTATCCTACTCATTATCTTTCTTGGCATTCAAATTGGCTTTGATCAATTGTACAATTATGATCCTCCTTACTTATTTTTAGATATCAAGTGCGTCCCATCAAGTGATGTGAGTGATGGTCACTCCCAGTTCTTTTAATTCCAAGACTCTAGTACCAAAAGAAGAAAAACAGGGGAGGGATCAAGTCACATTCTACTATGTTTTTGTAGTATTGTTTTTCCTCTAACCATATTTTCCCTTCTATAAATGTGGTGTTTATTTGACAGAAATTGGAAATAAGTTTTAAAAGTAGGTACTCTTTAAAGCAACATATACAACATAACAAGAAATAATATTAATGAGTTTACAGTGTAATTATTCTCTTTTAATAATTTATTAGTATATTCAACCAACAGCCTGCAGCTCGCCAGTTTGGTTTTGCTGTGGATTTTCCAAATTTACCAAGGACAATTTCTGGGGGAGCCAATAAACCCTAGTGCATGTTTTTGGAGGTGGTGGGTGCCTGGGGAAAACAAACACAGGGAGAAAATGCAACTCTAGTGTGTAGTTAAACTGCCCCAGAAACCTTTGCAGCTTGTGCTCCTCAACACAAGTAAGACATTACAACCACTGCCCAGTACTGCAAAATACAACTGTCCGTGGCTATTTTCAACCGCAAGCAAAGATTAAGAGCAGCTGCAATTGATTTTAAAAAATACTGTATATTAGCATAAAAGAATTTACCACATGTCTGATCTCTCCGCTGCTCCATAACAAATGCACAATCACAGTTGTCATGAATAATTCCTCAGTTATCATGCATGGCTCTCATGCGTCCTTAAGCTGTGCAGCAGTTCCCATTAAAGTATATGTAAGTCCAGCTGCAAATATTTTGTATGTGAAGTTTACCATGTTATTGTAATTTCAAAAGTCATCTTCAATAATCCTAAATCTACACCTTTCATTTAAATAATACCTATCCCCCACGTACCCCAAGCCCACCATGTACAACGACATTCAGCCACCACTGTGTCACAGGCATGTTCTAGAAGTCAGCAGCAATGAAATGTAACAAAGCATGAAAAAGGTAACAGCAGTATTTTCTAAAAGAAAACAAAAGCATGAGAATTGTTTCTGATTCACAATGATTTAACAAACAAAATAGGCAGAAGCATTGGGTCAGTTGTTTGAAGCACTAGATTACAGGTTTGCATCTTGGCCAGTATTCTATCTACAAAGAGTCTGTATGTTCTCCCTGTGTTTGTATGAATTTTCTCCCACATCCCCAAAAATACATGCAGTATGGTTT
The DNA here is from genome assembly GCF_032062135.1 of Pyxicephalus adspersus. NCBI lineage: Eukaryota > Metazoa > Chordata > Amphibia > Anura > Pyxicephalidae > Pyxicephalus > Pyxicephalus adspersus. The sequence goes on from NC_092859.1 coordinate 130,522,828, forward strand.
TTTGGCTTCTCCTTAAAAAAAAGTCTTTAGACTGCATTAATGACATAAGACTATGGTAGGGACATTAGATTGTAAGCCCCTTTGTGTGACAGTTAGTGATAAAACTAGAGGCATTGTAAAGCACTGTGTAATATGTCAGCGCTAAACCAATAAATAATGTCACCCAATTAGAGTCCAGGTCTATAGAAATGTACTGGTTGAAATAAACTGAAAAAGTAAGTAGAGATTAGGTATTTGCTGTGCTGTAGTATAACTCATAAACCTAAACAGAATTCTAACAAGAACTATCTTGAATTCTTTTTTATTGTACATATGAAAATCAAACTTCTCACTGTACTGATTGCTATGTACTAAATGTTCTTAGCCACCTGCCACTCATCTCTTCTATATGTTTATTTTAGAATATATAGCAACTGAAGAGGTAGGAATAACATTTGGCATACATAATACTGCTATGTACTATGAAATGAGGATTATTGCCATCATACTTCATATCTGAGATATTCTATCCTACTCATTATTTTTCTTGGCATTCAAATTGGCTTTGATCAATTGTACAATTATGATCCTCCTTACTTATTTTTAGGTATCAAGTGCGTCCCATCAAGTGATGTGAGTGATGGTCACTCCAGGTTCTTTTAATTCCAAGACTCTAGTACCAAAAAGGACAGGGGAGGGATCAAGTCACATTCTACTATGTTTTTGTAGTATTGTTTTTCCTCTAACCATATTTTCTCTTCTATAAATGTGGTGTTTATTTGACAGAAATTGGAAATAAGTTTTAAAAGTATAGGTACTCTTTAAAGCAACATATACAACATAACAAGAAATAATATTAATGAGTTTACAGTGTAATTATTCTCTTTTATTAATTTATTAGTATATTCAACCAACAGCCTGCAGCTCGCCAGTTTGGTTTTGCTGTGGATTTTCCAAATATACCAAGGACAATTTCTGGGGGAGCCAATAAACCCTAGCGCATGTTTTTGGAGGTGGTGGGTGCCTGGAGAAAACAAACACAGGGAGAAAATGCAACTCTAGTGTGTAGTTAAACTGTCCCAGAAACCATTGCAGCTTTTGCTCCTCAACACAAGTAAGACATTACAAACACTGCCCAGTACTGCAAAATACAACTGTCCGTGGCTATTTTCAACCGCAAGCAAAGATTAAGAGCAGCTGCAATTGATTTTAAAAAATACTGTAGAAGGATTATAAAACAGAACTTAAAGCAGATTTTATTCTTTAGGAATGCCATCTGTTTGGTATGCAGCTTGGAACTTGGAAGCAGGCCTCTAGATAGCAAACAAATCACTTGTAATGCCCAACAAGCAGAAGTTCAATACCACACACTTCTGGCACAGCTTTCCCTAGATGTCTGCTGGAAATGTAGTGATTCCCAAGAGCAGAGAAGGACACGTGATGCTGAGTAGGAAGACTATGACCCTTCATTTAAGAGGAACCACCACAAAAACACACACAGCTTTCCTTGTAGGTGTTAATGAGGCCACTTGAGAAAAAAACATGTAGTGATGGCACATTTATTCTCTGAGCAACATAAATGTTTATACGTCAGAGAAGGTTTGATGTATCACACTAGCACTGTCAATGCTGACAAACAAACAAAAATAACTTCTCACCTGTAAAATTGAATATCAGTCTTCAGGTAGCCGGTGTCATTCTTCCTCTGTATGTATGTTTTGTACTAATTTAGTACAACAGCCTAATTTGTGCCCGATGTGTTTTCCACTCCTACACTGATGTGCTTTTTTACTTCTTTAATATATTCAGTGTTGGTTTTAGACAAAATGAGACCTTGGGCAACATTTAACTATGGCCACATTTTCTGAATTTCTGAACCTAAAAAAAATATGAAAAATAAGAGGCAAACTTGGCGTATTTAAACGGGGTATGGTTATAAAGTAATAAACCCTTCGAGAGAAGAATAACACTTTTTTACTTTTATTTATACTTTATATAACTTTTACAGTCTGAAATATCCAATTTGAACATTTCAACTTTCCTATACCAGTAAAATGCAAAAGATAAGAGGGTTGTATTACTTAAAATAAAAAAAGAAAAACTTTTCTAGGGAGAAGGAACCAATTGATTTTATTAAAACGGTGCCTCTAGGTATTATTTGCTAAATGCTGATCCACAAAAGTTCTCAAAGTCTGATGAGGATACTATATCATCAGTGGAGCTTGGTGATCCAGCAAAGCTGGAATGGATCTAGTGCATGATTCAAAACATTTGCTAGGAAATAGCAAGGTTTGTTGGATCACCCATCTTCACTGATGAAAGTGTATCCTCTCCTGCCTTGGAGAACTTTATTAAATCAGGCCCATTGGCTCAGGTATAAAAAGGAAGTGTGGGATGCAGAAGATTCTGCAATGTCTTGAGACCAACCATATTTAGGTGGTTAAAACATGTTGATAAGACCTATTGACCAAACTGTGATGTCACCAGACATGTGACCAAACTGTTTTGTCACTGGTCAGGACCATCAACACCTCTGGGCACACCAAATTATAACAGCCCATGGGCATTTTTAAGAGAGAAAGCTTTTCCCAACATTTTGGATTTTATATAGTTATGGGACAAGAACAACTAGTGACACCAAGATTCATCAACAGATAACTATTTTATTCACATGTTGACCAAGGACTTTGTTTTCTATATTTGAAATATTTTGCGATTTGAAATATGCTGCTATTTAGTAATAATAGGGCTTATGTTAACGCAGCAAGATCTCCACAACTACTTTGCTATACAAAAGTTATAAAAGGACAGTAATCCTCAGTGTTCTAATACACAAATGGGTTTCAAACAATTAAGGGATTTATTTGAACACAAAATTCTTTTAAATGTGTGTGGTTAATTTTATCCAGAAATATTGAGGATACTCTAATTTAATAGTATAGCTTAGCAGTTCTATTTGTCTTATCCCTCCACAGTTCTTGTCCCACTTAGCTTTTCTGACCTGACATAAAAATACACCCTAGCCACTTTCTTTGGTCCTTCAATGACCTACTAATGACGTCCTCTTCTAGAGCTGCCCCAACTCTCTGGAATGGTCTTCCTCGTCCTATTCAGCTTGCTCCTACTTTCTGCTTGTTTAAAAGAGCCCTTTAAACCCATCTTTTCAAACTCACCTACTTATCTTCTTTTGTCTCTTAAAACCCTCACTACCTTCCACCATTCCATATCCCCTCTCCTATTGTGTGCTACTTCCCCCACCTCTTAGATTGTAAGCTCTTCTGGACAGGGTCCTCTCCTACTCCTGTGTCACTGTCTGTATTCTGTCATTTGCAACCCCTAATAAATGTACAGTGCTGTGTAATATGTTGGCGCATTTCTGAGTACGTTCAAGATATTGGAAACATATTTATGTCTGAGTGAAATGTTTGTGTGGTATAAGCCTACTGCATATGTAATTTAATAATTTAAGACCCTGTGTCTTTTCTCATTATCAGCTAGGAAGTACAAATCCTATAATGCACAGCCACTGCTTAGTAAAATCATTAGTCATTAGTTGTTAGAGCTGGACGCAGGTGGTCATGCTAGCATTATGAGATCATGTGGTCATTACCAGGACTGTATCCCGGTGATTGGAAATCATTGCTTGCTTTTTTTAAGGAAACGTCGGTGTTCTAAATGCTGATCTCAGGAGTCTTCTTTATTTGTCTCATCAATATGCTTCTTTTTGAAGCCAAAGCCTGGCAGGACATTAGGCAGATGAGTCAGTGATCTTGTAAAACAGGGCCATGCATTTGTCTTCCCTATAAAAGCAGGCATCACACATATATAAAGGAGCATTTAGTCACCAAATTTTAATTACAAGTGCATGCAAAATAAATATAGATTTCTCAACAAATCCCAAGAGCTTAAAATATCTGTTGCCTAGGAAGCAACCTGAATGAATACATTATCCAATAAAATATGCCTCATATGGATAGCTGGCACTTGTTCCTCAATCCAAGGCTTAGTTCCAGCTCTTCTAAATAGATCACCTGTAGAAGGAATCTTTCATGTATGCTTTAAATTCATGGGGCAGTACTCACATGCTCATGTGCCTATACGATATACAACTTGTGCCCATACTATATACAACGTGTGTGGATAAGGTGGATAATGTTCCCCCACTGTTTGCAGCCCTAGGTGAAAAAAAGGCAAAACAGCCCACAGAGCAGCACAAGGTTTATCACAAAAAAGTGCAGAGATCAAGCCAGCCAGATTTTGGTCTTTAGCAAATTTAGACATTAGACATTGTACCAGGGTTGTGTTTAAGGTTTATAGAAGGCACGTATCAAAACATTACTGTGAAACAGTGTAACTCCAATGGCTAACCATGCTGCTGACAATTGCCCACTACCCGAGTTAAAACAAGATAAAAACTTTGCTGGTAGATAATTAAAGGAAAAGCTGGTCACATCTAATTGGAAAGTCTAGGTTAGATTTACTACCAACTATGTAGTCCATGGGGGTTTCATGATTAGATATGAACTGAAAGATTGTTTAGGTGAATTCTGGCACTAAAAGGTTGTTAGGTAATGCTAACCAACATGTGTTGATGGCTTTGGTGCTATGACAAGGGTGCCCATTTATCAACATGACAACATAACTATAATCACAGTGGTTGTATTCATCAAGGCACTGACCTAATACAAAATCTACTATACATTAATGTGTGGTGCTGTGTGGCCAATGAGTGTGTTGAAGCCCAAGCCTAACTAAAGTTATTAAGTTTTAGATTGATCTAAAAATAAAATACATATTCTATCAAGACCTATGGCTGGCATTGACATCATTAGGGAGATTTCACTTTACTCCCTGTCGCTGTGAAAGGAGAAATAATTCCCAGTAGGAAGCCCAGTAACATCCGACACATCAAGGTTTTTTTAATGAAAAAGTTTTACATAAGCTGTACTATCACTATATGTTCTAGTAAATAACTTTGCTAACCTAGAAAGACACAAATTTCATTGTCTTTCACTTGAAGCTAATCAGCTAAGTTTCCATTTTCCTCTCTATACAAAAGACAAAAAAAAAAGTTTGACTGGGATGAGATTTAAGGTTATGTTAGCACTTAAATTATTCTGTGCTTACAAGCATTTTATTTAATGTGCGTAAATTGGTCTTTCATTTCATGGAATACTGTTCCATAAACAATCCAGGTTGTTCTTAGTAACTCTTTAATACATCAGGCAATATGTAGCTAATTGTAATTTGTTTTCACTAATGGTATAAATAGGACGGAGTGTTGGGTTGTGCATTTAAAATATGTAAATTATGTTTGAAATAAACGGTGCCAAGTCAAGCTGCGTACACAGGACATAAAGCAAGTAAATAGATTCAAGTATCCTGGCACCACTGTGATCCAGTCAACTGTGCATATTAGGATCCGAACTGTGAGCCTCAAAAAACAACAGATGGCCCCTGCGTTATTTAGGAGTCTATGACATCTGAGCAAAAAAAGATGAATCACTGTAGACATTTATAGGGCCCCATTTTCCTTTTTTAATACATATTAACAACTAAATATTTACATATGGCATACCAACCACCTGACCTGTGTAGGCACACAGTAATGCTGAATGGTGAGTCTCCGTGCTGTATAATTAGAATATAAAAGTACAGGCAGTGCCATACTGTAAATTACTGGCTAATAAAATCTGAAACAAACAGAACTTTTGATTTCAAGATTAAAGTCCATTTGTTATGTTCTGATGTGATGTGACTGATGAATCTAAGGAGGTCACAGAATTGAAAGAGCGACCTCAAAAAGTATTGCCCATCGATAACTTCTAATAAGCTATAATATTGTACTCAATATTCAAAAAAAAAATTCTGTTCTGCCATACCGATCAACTGATTTCTCAAGATTCCATGTTCCTGATCTAGAAAATGTATGCAGATCAGGAGTTCTTATTTGTCTTGTTGCATGCTTTTCAGTTTATTTTAGCAATCTGCATATTTAACCTCCGCATATGTTTAAAAGCGGTACATTGTTTTTCATGAACATTTAAAACAAGGGTGCATAAATAAATCAAAAATAGTGAAACCTGTAATATAACTACAGTAGCATATAGAATATAAATATATGTAATGATTACTTTGTATTGGATTCAATACAGTTATTTTGTATTGAATGCAATACTAAATCATTTGAAATTCCCCCAAGCTCCCGTACGCACGCACCAACGTCACAGGGAACTCCTGGTGAATATCAGAGGACAGATCAGAGGAAGATGACAGGGCCAGAGGACGGGCACAGACACGTAGGACACTGTAGGATGACGATGGGACAAGGTAAGTGTTTATTTTTTATGTTTTTAGCTATCCCGAGTGTGGCTCGGGGTTACTGCTTTCAGAATGTTTTTTATACCCGGATTACCACTCAGGTGGTTAATAAGTAGATTTATTAACACAAGCAAGTTCTGTAAATTTCCAACAAAGACATTTGGCCTGATTCTCTAATTCTGTAAAGCTCGAGAAGATACACTTTCATCAGTGAACCTGGGTGATCCGGCAAACTAATAGCTAATAGCAAATGACTTAAGAAATCCATTCCAGGTTTTCTGGATCACCAAACCTTGAAGAGATTTAATAAATCAGGCCCATTGGGTTCAATTTACTGAAGGGGTTTTAGATTGCTTAGCTAAGCTGGGGCTCCAATAGCTTCGACCATCCAATTATGTACAAGCAAAATCGTGAATTTTTACATTTCCATTACTAAACTCCTTTGGTAAACGAACTCAGTTATTTTTATGCTCCTATATGATCTTCCAGAGTCTAAGATGAAGAAAAGACACAATAGGGTTAAGTAATGTTACGTACACACGTGCAATGGTTCTTGTCCGATAATTGGCTCAGGGCTGACATCGGACGAGAATCTGGCGTGTGTATGGTGCTCATCGTCCATCATCCGAACGACCATCCTGGCAGATCCACGAACGAAGGACAAAGAACGATCTTAATGGAAATGAAGAGGGGGAACGCAGCGGGGTGCCACTCCGTCCTTCTCCCCCTTCCTTCTCCATAGAGCAGAATGCACAACGTGCAGTTGTTATTTGTTGGAAAGGATTGTTAAAGATCCTTTCCAACAACAATTATTGCACGTGTGTACATAGCCTTACTGCATGTGTTGAAGCTGTTCACTTTGTAAAGATAGTTTTTATTATGGAAGCACATGAAGCTTACTGAATATGGTGATAATTCAATTTGCAAAGAATACCCAGTCATGTGAAGGGAAATGTAATCAATGATGACTTTTGCTTGCATATGATTGAATATTTGAAGTCAGCAGAAGTTTACCTTGTTCACCGAGATAAGCAAATTATCCCCTGCAGAATGATGTGTAAATACACAAGTATAATACAAGATATTTTTTGCCCCTAAAATTCCATTAGAAAAAGAATTCTGGTTTATACTCTGGTCACACTATTAGAGAGTGATGTATCCCCATGAAACATGTGTAAAACAACTTTTGCCATTGGAAACATGAGGCATAAGTTTGTTATACACTTATGTTAAGTTTGTTTTACACAAGGTCATGTAATGCTCACGTTAAAGCAGGTTAACTGTGTAAAAATAGGTATTTGGGTTTAAATGCACATCAGTTTATATTTGAGTATATACAGTAATTCATTTTACTAAAGCTGCGTACACACGCGCAATAATTATTGTTGGAAATGAACGACTAATGACCGTTCATCTGATAATCGTTAACAAAAAAAGCGCACAACAACGCTGATGAATGAGGATTGTCGCAGGAAACGAACATCCGTCTAGGCGGATCTGATTGGGTGATGATTGTTTGTAATCTATTGTGTGTACGGTTGTTCAGTGATCCTGGATGGTTTTGTAGTACACTTTCTCCTTTACATGTCACTTCCTGCATCGTTCAAGCATGTGTACATTATTGGTGGAATATATTTGAACAATCATATTGTTCTAGCATGTACAGAATTGTTCATATAACGATTGTTCAAAATAATCATTAGTTGTTAGTTTTCTAATGACAATTATTGCACGTGTGTACCTAGCTTTAGTAAACAACCTACACTCCTAGTAAATCAACCCAATGATTTCCCACAGTACATACCCAAATTTGATGATGTATAAGATTTTTTATGTCAAATATGGTCCAGAGCATGCTCCCTGAATGCGTAAAATCCGTCTCTGACCCTCCTTAGTAGGAAGCCCCTTACCGCTCCCTGCCAATGTGATTAAATTCATTCAAGTTGTTATTAGCAGAAAGAAGAAAGGTTGTTATTACCAAAATAAAAAAAGCATCAATGCCTGCACTACACACACATGTACTACCTACACAACACACCTTCTCTACACATTTGCCACAGGTAACAGGAATAACAACTTTAAACAACTGAATATTTGAATTCAATTTCTGATTTTCCAGCAGCTGCTTTCACTGGACCTTTTAAAATTTTTCACAGAGTAAAACAAAGAATACATTAAAAATAAATAAATGCTAGGAAAAACAGTATAGCAGTCCAAAGCAGCTGGTGCTAAGTGTAATTAAAGATGTCCATCACATGGGAGAGAAGATTTGAAAGTGGCCGGGCCAAACACATATTCTAGGTCACTCTTAAAGGGGAACATAGTAAAAAACCCAAAATGCAGTATAAAATTAACACTATTATATTAATTCTAACACATAGCATTAGTAATATGTAACCAAATGTGACATACAGGTAGTCCCCGAGTTAAGGACATCCCACATAAGGACGACTCCTAGATAAGAACGGGGGATTCCCTGCTTGCTCGTTTGCAGGACGAAGGCTTGATGGGGGAGGGGTAGTTTGCATGACTTGCAGAAGAAGTTGTTTGCTAAACACAGCTGATGTTTGTGATCTTAAGAGCTGAGCTGATCTGTAACATTTTGCTGTTTCTTTTTGCATATCAAAGCACAGCTTGCTCTACAAGTTAATGAATTTCTAGGCTCCATTTTTTTTGAACATCCAGTAATTGTCTTCAAAATTCTCTGTGCAGATCATAAAAAGGTCTCCTGGAATTCCAATGACAAGAAGTGACAGAGAGGCCCTCAAATTAATTATAGATCTGTCTGAACCTGGCTTGTAATAACACCAAGGACTCAAAAACTGCTAATGTGGTGTTGACAAGAAAAGCAAGAAAAATAGCTAAATCCCTAATAGTCAAAACAGATTTGTTTTCTTACCTGAGGATGTCAGTTGTACTGAAAGGTTGATGCATTACTCAGAAGTGCCTGTACTTAAAGGACTTGGAAATGTATTAACTGCTACAATTTACCTTTTATTTTATTTATGGTGCCTGGATAGTGTCGTGTCCAATGCCACTTAACAGAGACAGCAGCATGACATCAATGATTGTTTTAGCTGTCTGTAAGGGCAGGTTCACATGTGCCCCTGAGTGGCAGATGACGTGCAGCTCCCTGTGGCTGGCACCTTGCCACTCAAGCACTCACATGGCAGCACTGGTTCAAAAAAAACCAGCATCTGCATATGTGGCAGCTGGCAGCCCTCACTGCAACCCCTATTCATGCCTTACGGGACTGCTACAAGAGATACTACATGTAGCGTCTCCCAAGTGGCAGCGCAACCTCACTGCCAATGTGAATTCAACCTAAAAGTAGCATTCTGACCATCATTGTAAGAAGGAGATTACACTCACTAACCACCAATCTATCTACTAGGGCAGGGGTCGGCAAACTCTGGCCTTTAGGCGAGATACGGCCTAGCCGGTAGTTCGTTGCGGCCTAACGACCCCTGGCCGATCCGGCGATTAGGAACTACCAAAGCAGTAGCCGCCAGAGCTCTGGTGCCGCCTCCTTGCTGTTGCTTCCCTATTTACCGCTGCCGTCATTGATACTTCTGCCGGTGCGGTAAATAGGGAAAGCTCTCTGAAGGGAAATCCCTCTCCTCCGCAATGCATACAGAGGAGAGGGATTTCACTTCAGGGGGCATTCCCTGGTGGTAGGCGGAGCCATTCAGATGGGAACCCCGCCCACCCCATAAATAGCCTAGTGGCCATAAAAGTTTGCCGACCCCTGGACATTATTCCTGACGAATATTAATGTAGGGAAGGCAATCTTCCCACTGACACAATACAAAGGGGGCATTACTCTTCCTGACCACCAATGTAAAGGGAACTATTCTTTCCACTGACAAGCAGTGTAAGTGTGGGAGCATTCCTCCCAAAAAGAGAGGCATTCTTCTTTCCCAACGACCACCTCTTTCGGGGAAGCATTCTTATCACCACTGGCAATCAATACAAAGCTGATGTTCTTCCCAATGACCACCACTGTAGGGAGGGCATTTTATACCATTGACTCACAATAATTTATTGTAGCTAGGATTCTCCGAGGCATAAAAATTATCCTTTGCAATAAGAGGAGTGAAAATGTTAGATGTTAAGTTGAAGCATCAGCTGTCCTCAAACTATATGTCTCAGCAACTCAGTTTGAATCCTAGATATTGCCAGTGCCATTCTGTGCAGCAGTTTTACTTCTTCTATAGTAATTAATCATCATATAGGCCCTGGCAATTGTGCTGACTTAGCAATCTAACTATATAGAACTCATGAAAAGAAAACCTGTTGGATAAGCAAGGGTTCTGACCACCATTCACCTAAAACTTATTTTTTGCTATTTATTGCACCTTTTTGTGCAGCAGTTATAGGCAGAGATTACACAAAACTGTCTTCATGTATTTATTAATATGATTTTTTTTACTCAAACATCCTAAATATTTTTGTGCATTTTAATTTGAAGACCCATCACATGGGAGCAAAGATTATCATGTCCTACAGCACAACATTTTCTAAATATTCATAGGAGCCTTAAGGAGTTCTTCATCACGTTTTGTTTTCTAAGATATAAAAAAAGATTACCCAGCCTGATGCAAAAAAATAATAAAAACAATCTGTATATTGAGTATGGTAAGAGCTGACAAACTTCTAACATTTAATGTTTTGTAGGTGGATTCCCCTGTGAACACCTCTGCTGCTGTGCAATAAAAATGAAATAGAACTGAAGATTACCTCAAATCGTTTGAATAGAAACCTCTGCTGATTTCTTTATTTAAAGCTCCTTCCACAGGTAAATAGGAAAATTAACTTGTTGCTACATACACCACAAAATATAGTTGGTCAATGATCCTCCATCTGCAGGCACCAAAAAGATTTTCCCATTCTTTGGTCATATTAGGTTTTAGGAAAAATTTAATGGTTAATCCCCAAAGGATTCTCATAATGAATCAATGGATTGCCATTTCCCATACATAACACAGCACAGAAAACCAAGAAGGCAAAGTGGAAAAGTTGGGTATTCCTGGCAACAACACATATAAAGTACAAATTTTTATTAAAACAACACAAACAAATTTACACATCATACTAATGGATAAAAGAAATGCCAATATAAAGGCATGATGTGTTCACCATCGACATAATGTCAAATGATAACAATGGTCAATTATCAAAACTTTTTTTTATTCCCAACGCCTTTTGCAGATGAGACAACTTCTTCAAGGGATAGATAGCAGCGTAACAGATTGAAACACCCAGTAACCTGAGTAATATTTCAACATATATAAGCAACAATACAGCAAGACTGATGTCATCAGCTCTAGATCAACTTAGGCATTATAAGTTCAGGCATAATTCATTCCAGCAGCACCCCATATACAGGAATGATCTAAATAACTGAATAGAATAGGAAGTCTTATTATGAATGCTCTGAACCGTAGCCTGATCTGATACTGCATCAGCACTTGCCTTCAGCTTGATAGCAATGACTTTTTATAGGTTGTTTGTAGTGCTTTTATTTATATTTTTGTTTATCATTTGCCAAACTAAAAATATTTATTTGCGTAAGATAAATTGTATATTTTGGCCAGCGGGTGAAGCTTTTAGATCCTTTTTAGTTTTTCACACCTCTTTTGCTCTAAAATGGTAACTTTTACCACTTACCATGGCACTTACAGAGCTCAATAGCTTAGATTGAAGTTTACACACTCACAAGCGAAAGTGAGTCTTAGGCCCTGATTTAATAAAGTTCTCCAGGGCTGGAAAGAATACACTTTTATCAGTGAGGCTGGGTGATACCGTAAACCTGGAAAGGATCTGGTACAGGATTAAACACATTTGCTAACAAAAAGCTAATGACTTTTAGAAAATTCATTTCAGGTTTGCTGGGTTACCCAGCTTCACTGATGAAAGTGTATTCTCTCCAGCCTCGGAGAGAGATTTAACTTTATTAAATCAGGGCCTTAGCACCTACTCCTGAAAGTATTTAATTAAGAAACAGCACTTGCAATTAAATACTCCATAAGAAAACATGAATAGAACTCCATAGTTGAAAGGAAACATTTTTGTCAAGCATTTTAAACCCAAAAGAGTGCAGATATACAGTAAAGATAAACATTGTATATACCTAATTACTAATAATATAATATATCTAATAAAATATTTACATACATGGTTACCAAACCTAAATGTAACTTTAATAATGAGAATGTATTAATAAGAACTTCAAAGCACCTGAAAGAGGCATTAGGGAGTGCACTATACCTAATGATTGTAATGATTGGTATGGCCAAATTAGACTAACAGTGGGAAACCCTTCCAGCGTATTTAACCAGTGGGAAGCTGTTCACACCTATTAAACCATTATAGTAAAATAAAATTATAAAAAAAATACTACTCACTGTATATACAGCAAAAATATGACATTTTACCTACAAAATATGCTTTCATTACTGCTCTACAAGCTGGAGTCTACCAGACATTCATTAAAAAAAGTCAGTGACTACTTTACTTTAAACATTCCCAGGTGGAAATTTGTGTTTGTATGTATGTGTTTCAATGGCAGGAATGTTTGAGGGAATTTCAGATTCCCTGTTCCATAAATTGAGCCCTAAGTATGTCATGTACAATGTAGAGAAGTATGAAGTGTACAGCATAGTTTCTTAAGGTTTCACCAGTTTATACCACTGCAAACAATGTTCAGGAGTGTGTAATGCACAGAGTGCAGGGGTCATGAGTACATAAGACACAGAGCACAGCAGTCAGTAATATCTAAGGCTAGTACATACGTACACACATGCAATAATTATCGTTTGAAAACGAATGATCAACGATTATTTCAGATTATTTGTAACGGTTGTATTGCACAAAATTCTGTACATGCTGTAATGAACGATCGTTCAAAATGAATCCACCAATAATATACACACAATAGATACGATCATTTGAACGATGCAGGAAGTGACATGTACAGGAGAAAGTGTATCACAGAACAATCCACAATCACTGAACGGCCGGACACACAATAGATTACGAGATTGGTCGTTCATTTCCAGCGAAATTTCTCATTCGTCGGCGTTGTGCACTGTCACAGTGCCTTCCGTGACTGAAGTTAGAGGATCTGTCAGACAAGCTGCACGTCAGGTTATATGACGGTCTCTTTGTTTTTACTTGTTTCTGTGTTGTTGTTAGTAATTACCACATCCCTTGTATCAGGTGCAGCTGGTGGTCATTACTGCTCCTCCATTTAGTCCGGCCTCACACTTCATGCTATGTGGTTGATATTCACTGCTGGGATGTGATGTGCTGGTGTGTTGTCCTATCCAGAGTTCCTGCTTATATATCTGCTATTAAGATAAGTTGAATTACTTTTGGTGTTTTGGTGTTCTTTTGTTGTTTTCTAGGCCTCAGGGAGACACTGGGTCTTTCATAAGGGAAGGAACTAGTAGTCTCATGCCAGTCACTACTCCTAAGGCTATGCAGGGCTGGTAGGGCTTAGGTTCCTGTGTATGAGTATTCCCACCATCAGGGGATACTCATACTGTTGGGAGTTAGGGCTAGGGTAGGGTGTCTGCAAGGGGTGACCATTCCCTTTTCCCTAGCCATTGGAGGCCTAGTCCTGAGTATAACCTTTCTGTTTCCCTCCCCTCCCTGTTAT
>NC_092859.1:130539809-130557828 GCF_032062135.1 Pyxicephalus adspersus
CACCCACAAAATCACTATGGGCATGCACCCACAAAATCACTATGGGCATGCTTTCTCATTTGTGTGTAAATAAACAATGTATTAGCTGATTTTAACCAGGATTTCGTGGAACTGTAGGGTTCCTTGAGCAATGAACAATTTGTACATCTCAGGTCAGTTTAACTGACATAAAGGATCTTTTTGGCTATCTGTAAGGATGACATTCTTTCCAATGGCCAGCGATGCAAGAGGCATTCTTCCCAAAAACCACCCTGATTATATACAGTTATCTGCAGATATAGTAATATAGCAGGGGTTTCCTGAAGGCCTGAAAGTGATTTCAAGGGCAGAAACACGGTTCTAATCAGTTGTTTATTTGCACAAAAAGAAACAAGCACATGTCATGTCACCAAATCAGATTGTGGCATTCACGAAAAAAGAAGCGTTGCCATCTGAGAACAGGATGCTATGAAAGCAGGATTCAGAAAGAACTTTGCCACAATGCATGACATTGATTACAAGTGAAAACAAGAACGTATAATTAGAGTTGCTTCATAATATTTGCATTTTTATGGTTAGCTCATAGTTCTTTTTTTAAAGTTTAGAAGTATAAATAAACTCCAAGCTCTACACAAGAATTTGTAGTCAACAGTAACAATAAATAACTGGTATAAAAAGGAACTAATCTGAATATTTCTTTTGTTTTTCAAGCTGCCTTGCTAGAATCTGATTACTACAAAGACTCAGCCCTGGACATGTTTTTTTCATATGTTCCTAAATCATTGCGTAAATATAATTTATTTGAAAGCCTTTAAGTGTAACGCTGGGTTACCGTGAATATGCAGTTTTTTCTGCAGACACTGCCATACCAACACCCCAAAGGACCAGATTTCAGTGCAGCACATTAGAAAGTAACTACAGATCAATACAGAACACTTATGCAGCACTATCCTTGATGTATTTTCCATGCATATATAAATAAGAAAGGTACGCTATAGAGAAAGGATATTAGGAAGAGCAGCGTGAGGGAAAACACTTAATAATGCAATACTCCTATATTGAAAGCTTGCCTTATGGACAGAAATGACACTTGGGACTGGGTCTCTGCATTTACGTATGCTTACATTGCCATGAAGTGCGTGTGAAATTTCTAGATTCTAATATGCACCTAGGCTGTATTGCTGAGAGTACAGACAGCATTCAGTGGTGCATTAAACCAATACAGCTGCATAAACAGAACAGAGTATATTTACCGCTGGAAAGTCACATGTGAAAGTAAACAATCAGAAAAACAGTCATGTAACCCCTGATTCTCACAATGCTGCTACAACTCCCAGAATAGCAGGTCATCTATTTTATTTCCTGTGTTCGGTGCATATCACACAATTACATTATACAGCTTGTTGAAGAAGGTAAATTGTAATACATTTCACATGAGCCCCTGCTTCAAGAGATCATATATTGTACATCCATCATACAGGCACACAATGACACCAAACACTGGAGAATGATGCAGGGGGGACCATTTTTTATCATTTGGGATTTTATGTATTTATTATTATTACTGTGTCTAAGTACAGACTTAAATTTATCCAAAGCATGCCTAAAAAAGATCTAAATTCCTCACAATCATAATGAGCAAGATGCACAAAATTATTACATTTACAAAAATGTTCTTACTTCAATTCTAAACCAAGGTTTTATGGAACCCTAGAGTACCTTTAGAGTTTGCTAGGAGTTTTTTGAACTGTGGCTAACTAACCTCCACTTAGATGGAACAAGAGTGTTTCCACTTGTCAAAGCCAGCATATCCCCAGAGATCCTTTAAGCTGTCTATGAATATGTATTCTGCCCCCAATTTAAGGGAGGTAGCAATGCAATGGGTATTTGTTCCACTGATCCAAAAGAAATAATTATCAAGGGTTTCCTGAGATTCCGGGGTAAAAAGATACTGGAATGTCCCATGAACCTTTGAACTCTATATTATGAATATGGGTTTATACTTGTATCCTGAACTCTACAGCAGTGGACGCCAACCTTTTCAGACTTACAGACCACTAAACTTACAGGCTCCGGACTGTGCATGCATGGGGAGCGGTGTGTCGCTCAAAGGAAAAGTAAATACCCCTAGAGTGAAGTACAAAATACCCCTGGAGTGACGTTGTGATGCCAGAGCCCCCTCACTTGTGTACAGTTGTACAGAGACACAACCTGCCCACCGCCCTGAGCCTGTGAGCCATACAGGGGACATGGTACATGGCTCTGGCCAGTGTGCCCCCCTGCGGGGTCAGGAAAAGAACCCCGCTGAGGGGGTGCACCAGCCAAAGCCGCGGACCACCAAAATTTACTAGCGGACAACTGGCAACCACTGCTTTACAGCACAATGGGGTAGCTACAAAGAGTTCTAAATGAGCATGAATTTAGCTCCAAAGCTTAGGGATATGCACTAAAGATTTAAGATATTTTGGGGACAAATAAACACATTTTTAAAACAACACGAAGAAGAAATGTATCATTAGGCATAATACTTTTTTTTTTGTTTTTGAATCAAAATTGACTTTCTGTTAATGACTCATTACGTTGGTGGAATTTATTCCCAAGCATCCGCTACTCTGTCAGTAAAATATTTTCGAAGTAACTTAAAAAAAAAAATCTTTCTAAGGTCAGTTTTTGAAAAGGACCCAGAGCTGCATGGCATGAATACTAACCACTTAGACGGTGCGTTTAGAATAAAACGCTGATATCCAGAGATGCAATTTATGCAGTGAATGGCTTTATTCTGTCAGACTTCTAGCCGTATGTATGTTTGTGCCCTTAGCAGGGCTTCTGTTTCATCATATTCGGAATTAGTTTACATAACATCATGTTTCACTGATACTTCAGAAAAACTTAACTGTGTATTAAAGTAATACAACATATTTGTGTCTTCCTTCAAGCTTTTACATATTACTGGAGGACAATAATCATTCTTCTAAATGACAGAATATTCTGAAAGGATGTAAAAATATACATATGGAGGTTTTACACTGTGTTCAAAAAAAAGAAATAAAAACCATTATTGGTCATGTACACAGCGCCTGAAGGTATTTACTTTTCTATTACATTACACAGCATTTTAATGAGTCAATGGTCATGTCAGTCCTAACAGTCTAAGGCTAAAATTTGGTTGAAGCCAAAAAACCTAACAGTATTTTTTCGGATTTTGGAGGGAACCCATGCAAACATACTCATTGTACTCAATGCAGAATGTGTCCTGGCTGACATTCAAGTATCGGTCCCCTGTGCTGCAAAGGGGACTACTTACCCCGGCTATTTAATCATCAATACCTTTCAGGTTCTCTTTAATAATATGAACTAATATACAATGATGAATATACAACATGTGCAATGATGAACAGGTCGAGGGGCTGCTGTACATGTAAGATTTTCACCAGAGCGAGCACGGCCGCTTTCCCGGGCCACTTCTCATAGCTTTCTTCACTTTCTGCCCTGGTGATCTTCCCTGGAGAGATTTTCCCAGGTCAATAAAAACAATAAAAATCCCAATAGGGGCCTAACTCTTCTCCAATATGTCCTATACTAGAAAAATGCTTAACCTTGAATTCCACCAACAACAAAATAATAACACAACTTGTAAACAACAAAAGTATTTATTCTATTGTCATTCCCTCTTATTTTTAGCTTGCACACATCACACTCCCCTTTGAATTATCCATTTTAACCACATATTTTATTCAACGTGCAACCTTTTTCGGTAACATATTCCATTTTCAATGAATATAAATGTGGTTCTGGCACGGTTCTATTCACATCTGTCTCTCCTTTCTACTGTACCAAATCTAATCAGAACTTTCCTAATTGGAAGAGAATAATTAAGACATAATATCACAACTTGCCAATATCCATAGAATGCTGGCATCTCTCCCCTAGTCAATGCAGTAATATGATAAGTGTCAGAACAGGAGTATACGTTCTGCTAAGAAATTGCTGGAGGTCTCTCAGCATCATCTGTCAGGATTCCAAATTCCATGATTTATCTAGGTGGTCAGAGGTTATAGTACATCGAAATGTAATTTCTTCCTCACCTTGGCTTCATTCTTCTTGGGCAACTTAAAATGTCATAACCAATATTCTCTACGCAACAAATGGGTCTTTGTGGAAGTGATATTGAATAGTCAGTTCTTCCTCTGCAGACAGATCTACCTATCAAAGTACAGTATTACTTCATTCAGCTGAGGAATTGTCTGTACGCTCACCACATAGATTACATTAATATATCCAATAAAAAAGTACTTTTTATAGATATACACTGTCTGGAGGGAGTTTTGGAACGGAATTCTGTCTTGCTCGACTAGGAAAAAAAAGCATAAGGATGTCTCAGTCAAGATTCTATTACTGTGTGTGGGATGTCTCAGTGAGGATTTTATTATTGTATGTCACCATGAAGCAGATTTCCCCAACACTTCTTGTCCAGGTGACAGGTGAGAGGCAAAACAGAAGGAAAATAAAAATCTCCACTGAGACACAGAAAAAGTTTAAAATCTGCAAGAAGGTTCTCATTGGGGGAATCATCAATTCAAATTATTTACCTAGCTATAGTGGCTCAGTGGCTAGCACTAATTCCCCTGGTTCATATTTCTATAAGGACACTGTCACATGAAGGATGGACCATTATGGACCTTGGTGTTATTATATGGATGGAAGTTAACAAAATAGTTTAATAACTATAGTTTGTTTTTCTCTTTGGATTTTATTTCTATACACATAGTGCATGATTTATTAAAGTTCTCCAAGGCTGGAGAGGATACACTTTCATTAGTAAAGTGGGGTGATCCTGTGATCTATACAGGATCAAACCTGGAATGGATCTGGTCCGGGATTCAAAACATTGAATCAACAGCTTGACTAATGAAGTGTATCCTCTCCAACCTTGGAGAGCTTTATTATATCAGGCCCATAAAGTCTGCAGATGTGGGGTACATTTCTGCACCACGGCTCTATTTGAGGGCTTTCCTGCTGCACCTTGCCACTCTTTGTCCAACCTCATTTTTTTCCTATTATGGCTTACCTAAGCCCTACTCTTTCTTGTAACTGTAATTGGTTAAGGAGAAGAAACTATACTGTAAAGCTGGTAATTATTGAATATAGGCAGCAATCGTGAGTACATTTTTTTGGTTGCAGGAGAAAGTGATACAATATACACCCATATTCAGGTCTGGTTGCATTTAATTCAAATAAAAGTGGCCCTACCCCACACTGTGATACCTTGATGACACTCAAGTCAAGTGCCTGGAAAATGGAGGCACCATAATAACTCCAAGATCCAGCATTAATAAAAATTGTTTATTTGAGTTCCATAACTAATGCAACAGGTAAAGTCCTATTCCTATGCCACAGTTTTCATAGTCTATTTAACGTAGTAAATATGAAGCTTAGAAACAGATTTTGATTGAAGGAGACCACTCTATTCTTTTGGTGGCAATCAAACATTTGTGGCCTAACCCACACTATGATACCCTAATAATCTTCAAGTCAAGTGCATGGAAAACTGTGGCACTATAATAAAATCTTGTTTCATTTTCTAAACCAAGGTTTTCATAGTTGGTTGTCCAATCCAACAACATATGTCTTCTTTTATAAAACAGATTATGGGGTTTATCTATAAAGTAGTGAATGTGACAGTTAGAAACATTCTTTGGTGTAGAATTGATTACTGCTAATTAAAACATTTGGACCTGGAAGTCAGATTCACTGCTTCATGAATAGACCCGTATATACTGGGACACTGGAAATCAGCCCATCCTCAGCACAATGGAAGGGGCCACTTCGAGGATTGGAATTAGTACTAATAAAACAATTGTCTTACCATTGCCATGGAAGTACCTGTTGTAAGAATATACAATAACAGATTTGTAAACTGTATCCCTAAAGATGTCACTGCCTCACATAAAAGTCTTATTTCACATTATTCCCTGAGGAAATGACCACATCCTGAACTATCCTTCTTTCCAGAGTCGTTATGTCTGATATTTTTATGTGTTTTCCTGTAATACAAATAGATCATGAGCACCAGTGATTATTCCAAAACTGTTAATGAAATTGTATCATGCTAATAGTAGCAGCATATTTATTCTGTTTCTTAAAGCTGAAATCTGGGCAAGCATAAAACAACATTAATTAATGCATTGGTCTGTTAATTAAAATTATTATATGTATGCTTAAAATGTAATAAGTACCTAAATTTAAATTTGTATTAGCCTCTTGTAGGTCCCTAAGTAGAAAATATAGGAGGAGGAGCAGTACTTTGAAGCAATCAGATCATATATATAATATTAAATAATAAACCATATAGAGATAAATGTGGCTGCGTTTTGTGCCAACCCTTAACACATATAAATAAAACAGCTAATCCACCAAACTGTTGATAAATAATGAGGTTCTACAAATTCAAAAAGCAAATTCTCTGTTCACGAAATACATAACCATTTATAAATATGTATTACAAAAAATATATAATAATAAAACTTTTATACCTTATTGACAAAACAAATTATAATTTATATATAACAACAAAACATATAGACAATGCAGCCACAGAGGATTCCTATTCAGTAATGATTGTTGCTGTGAATTTCTGCCTCATCCAATATACGCATATGTAATTTATCTCAAATGATTATATATTTATGGTGGCTTGACAAGGCGGATGTAACACACCACATAATTCAATGTGTTTTGCTGTCACAGACTGACTCTTAGGGATATGCGGAAATAAGCTACAATAAATAACAGATATAAGTGCTGGTATAATAAAAGATATTGCCAACAGTTAAGATCAAATACTCACAAACTCTGTAAACTGAACAATTTTAAGACCAAATATTCCTCCCAAGGCAAATATACCTTCTTTACATCTCGATTTTATGTAGTAACATCACTAAATGAAATATGCCACCTCTTGGTCACTAAATTATGTGGGAATTTTCTAATTAGTGGTAACATATTCATAGAAAAAACCATTAATACCAAAAATGCCTGAATATCCTAAAGCTTTGTACACACTTCAGATGACTCTGCGGCTTAAAAATCTGTCTGTTCAGTGGTCCCCCAGTGTCGTTCATCAGCCACGGCTATTTAGTGACCAACCGGTTTGGAACAACCACTTTTCACTCCAGTGAAGGAAAGCACAGTGGGGTGCCCCTCCATCTTCTAAAGCAGCGGTCCCCAACTGGTGGTGCACGGCTCTGGCTGGTGAACCCCAAGCAGGCTCGGGCAGTGGGCAGGTTGTGTCTCTGTACACAACCAGCCCATTCTCCCATTGCAGGCTCAGACCTGTGATGGGATAGTGGGGAAGTGACTTCCCCTTTGAGTGACACATGGCTCCCCACACATGCGTGGTCCAGAGCTGGTAAATTTAGTGGTCTGTGGGTCTTAAAAAGTTGGCGACCACTGGTCCAAAGCATTTGTACTGAAGATAAAATATATATTAAATATATGTATATATTAAATATCTATTAAACAAATGACAACATCTTATCAATTTAAATAAAGTTATTATACCCTCTTATATTCATATATGTGGTGACTGGTATGTGTATAAATCAATATATGGCTTTGTTGTCACTTACTATATATAAAAAGTTAAAGTCCCTGCTGCATGTGAATTCCCTGAGTGCAAACTCAGTATTCGAACTTCTGTTTATAGATATCCAATAGCTTATTAGATGGTTCACATAGGTGGACATGGATGAACACGGGCCCTTTGAAAAAACTTTCATGTCTTCAGGGAACTTCTTCTATAATTACTATATTGACAGCTCTCAGTAAATTAGTGTGGTGTTAGTAGGAAGAATTCCCTTTGCATTGCTGGCTAGTGGGAAAAGATGTCACAAATACAGATAGCCAAAACAAAATAATTGGTGTCAGGTAAACTGACCTGATAGGCATACATTGATCAAGGAACTCCAAGCAACCTCTGGAGGAACCCTGGTTGAGAAACACCGATATATAGTGACAAGGAACATGTTGATTTGATAGGAGAGCAGTCTACGGAGCTGATCAATGTCCAATCACCATAGTGTGGTGAACAATCTATGATGCAGAGTAAAATGTCAGCAGCCTGGCTGTGCTTTCTGCCATAGACGTGTAAATCCCTCTCAATGCTTTTCTCTGCACTACAAGTAGCCAGATCTAATGTATTATTTCCCACCCTTTTATAATACATTAATTAAATACATTGGTTGACTTTGTTTAGCAATGTGTTAATCCACATAGAGATACTTTATATGTTTGAGCTCCTGTCGTTGTGTACAGCAGTGGGCGCCAACCAGTGGTCCATGAGTGACGTTTTTTGAATTATTATCATAATAATTGATATTATTATGAATTAATAATAAAACAAAAATAATATTGTAATAAATTCTTATATTCTAAATGAAAATTTTTGCCTTCATAGTGCACTAAATTCACGAACTGTATTAGAGACGGAAAAACAAAGGAGGTGCAGCGTGACGTCAGTGTAGTGTTAAGTTGTATGTGGCAACCTTTGCCGAGCCATACTCCTCAGTATTGTTTCCACCATTAAAACAGTCACCCAGCTCCGTGAATACCGAGTCTCATCCAATTGTTTAATTTTTTTGGTTTATTTCTCAGATGCTCTTTAGGTGAGTTAGATGACCTTAACTGTGTATTTCCTTTAGCGGTAATATTTAATGGCATCAAATAGTTTGACTTTGATAACTAAAATTTCTTGTTTAGTCTTAGATTCCAATGAAACAAACCCATAATGAGTGAGAAAAAGCAAATTTTTGCATTTCTTTAGTAATACCAAAGATAATACAACTAATGATATTAGTAACAACAGTAATACTTCACTTAACCGTGAGCTGATCAACCGTGGTGCTGTCAGGCACCATTAGGAAGATCATTATTTTACAAAATGTATTTATCTTTTAAAAAAAAAAAGTCAAATTATGAATTTAGTGGTCTGTGAGGTCCGAAAGGTTGGGGACTGCTGGTGTTCAGTGAATCCCATAAAGGGTAAGTGGATGCAATTTATATCCTAGGCTTATACTCGAGTCAATGTATTTTGTCAATTATATTTCAGGTAAAAGTAGGTACCCTTGTTTATATTTGGATCAGTTTATAACCAGAATGTTAAACAGCAAGTCAGGTTAAATATGTGACCTTGGAGATCTTGGTCTTGGTCGATTTCTCATCAGATTTGCCAAATTAATTGGAATACCACCAAAGAAGTAATCTGGCATTTGTTTTATAGATAAGATACCTATTTTTAGTTTGTTGGGTTTTTTTGTTTGTTTTTGCCAGGAAAGGAATCTTTTACAAATTACATACAAAATCTTTAGATAGAACAAGCATGCCTGCTTTCAGTACACAGTATATTTCTGACCTCTGTACATATGAGGAAATACAATAATAAAATAAGATGCATAGTAGAATTCTTTTAGCATGCAGCTACTCATATGAAACAGTCGGAATGTTACATCTAAAATAAGACCTGTTCCATGTTTTTTTCATTAATTCTGTTATTTCCTGGCAACATAAAGTTATCATCAGTTTCTCATATAGCAGCACCATGCCCCAAAGTGACCCAATCAAGACAAATACGATATTTGATCAAATTGTACACATTCAAATGGCATTTTCTTTGCCATGCTTCAAAGGCTTTTTTCAGCTGCAGGTTTCAGAATTTACATTTCCAATCTATTTTTCTATTTCCCCATGCATCATATAACTGCCCTGTATATCACTTGCTAAAACTATGCTAGAGACAATCTAAATATGGTCTCATGGTTAAGACAAAAAAAAAACTGTGATTGAAAATCTTGTAAAAATTGACACAAGTATTTTTTATGTAGATCAGCCTAATGGCTTGACCTTGGATCAATCAATATATTATAATGAAGTAGATTTCTGCTGAAGCTTATGCCTTGAAAAGGTCTTTACTACTTTTTTCTTGCAGTGTGTGGAACACTTTCCAGACACTGAAACAAGGAGTTCAGTTCCCATTCTCATATATGAAGACTAAAAAAATCAATTCTTATTCTAAATGGTCAGGACTACTAAAGCACAAGGTCAATCTACCCTGCCCTCGTTTGTTATTTATTTATTTCGATAAGCACTAAACATGCTTTAGTAATGCCTTGAAATTCCCTTCCTGTATTTGATTCTGTTTTACTCATTACATACAGTATCAGGAGGGCATGAAACACATTACTCTATTGTCCTGACCTCTACATTTACAAAGAGTGACTATGCATTACATCTTCTCACTGGATGCATCTGGTCCGTGTACATAGATCAGTTCCAAGTAATTTTATTAAAAGGGGGTTATGAAAGGTTGGAAGTAAAACGATGACTAGGATGACACTTTAAATTATAAAAATCCTTCGGATGTGTCTGTGTTCTTTAAGACCATTATGGATTTGTATGCCAAATAATTAATGGCTATAGAAAATCACAAGCTGAAATAGAAATTTTTATTTAAATACACAGTTAAAAAAAAAAGCTAAAAATTTAAGTTAAAACTATACAATTGGGCTGATTTAATAAAGCTCTCTAAGACAGGGGAGGATACACTTTTTATCAGTGAAGCTGGGTGATCCAGCAAACTTAGAATGGATCTGGTCCAGAACTGAAAACATTTGCTTACAAAATCAAATGACTTTAGAAATTCGTTCCGGGTCCAATGAAAGAACATCAGATATCCTTGTTTCATACTGTGGCATATTTTTGTTTGACTTAAAAGCACTGTAATGCACCGAAATAAAAGCACTAAAAAAAATTTTTTTTTGATATGCCAAACCAATATAAATATATACGTATCAAAGATAACTATGCCAGACAAAAACAAAGTTAGGGGACGAAAGCACAAGTATCCCATTTTACAGGTTCTTTAGAGATAAGGGTAGAACCATTTACCTAGATCAAAAAAATCAGAAAAACAATCCATGTACGGAGCTTATGGTTCAGGACAAAAGGAAAAGTAGATTCTTATAGTGTAAAGGAAAGGACACCACAGAAAGCGAAGCAATGCAATTAACTTTTTAGTTTTTCAGATGTTAATGCCAAAGGAATCAGGTGGTTTCTTTTTAACTAAAACAGAACCAGTGTTGGTAGAATTGGAATAGAAGGGAAATAAATACAATACAACAATACAACCAAATACAAAGCACACCCAACTTTTTCTTATACCATTTATCACTCTAACAAAGTGTACACTTGGAAGTATTTGAGAAAAAACGAACTATAGTAACAAATATCTGGATTGGTATGAGCACCCGTTGTCTTGGCAGCCCCGTCATTCTGGTCTCATAGGATTCCCAACATAACCAACATACTTCCAGAGATGACGCTCCTCACTTATGTGAATGTGGGGTCTTTAGTGGAATATATGCTTGATTATGTTCTTTTTCCTTATGTTTAAAATATAATATGAAGAATATAGACACAACTTTACCAATACACTGCAATATGGTTTTGGAAACGTTCCTGCCTTACTAAGATATTAAATACTCTTTAAATTTTTTTCTCCAAGAGATGATCACTATATGTTTTTTTCAAATATTAAAAGACAATGCATCAGTAGGCTTCTTTATGCTGACACTAATCTATATAATATGCACACTCAGTATATGAGGCCTAGGTCACACAGATTTTGATTTGTAAATGTGTCCATCAGAAAAGTATCATGTACACCAAACATTTTCAAAGTGTTATCAGCCCTTTTACATCATTTAAATAAACATGCAACAAGGTTATGGACATGGAAGCATTTGTATAAATGAACTTTTATGAAAACCACCAGAATCCTTGCAGGCACTGTGGAGTAATTCATACTCTTCATAAAGATTATTTAATTGAATTGGTTGCCAACCTTCCTGAAGGCAACCCGGCAGCCTTCTATGGTAAACAATCAGTATGTGCAAAAAGCAGTTCAGACACCAAACTTATTGGCACATCTTTATAAATTTTGAGTATGAATTACTCCTAAGTGCCTGCAGGTATTCTGAGGACTGTAATAACAAAGGTGAGGGCTGGATTTAACGCTTTTTACTACTTGTTAAGAAAATATTAATATGTAAATGTTCTTATCTTGGCCAAAGGTTCCCATTCACAGCATATTTCCGTTACAGTCTAAAGCTTTCTATAGTTTACCATTGCTGTCCTCTAGAAAGGCTGGTTTCCCGTCAATCTTTACCTATGGAAGCCATTTAAAGGATTTCAATTCTGCTGTGAAAATGTTAGTAAATCTCCCCACTCATACAAAGCTCCGCCATACAAAGCTCTTTGTCTGCTATGCTTTACTGAAACCGAGATTTAGCTCTGTGTGAGTGAAATGCCTCCAACAGGGAAGTTTGTAGAAGAAAGCGTATGGACTCTTAAATACATTTTTTTATAGCGGGCTTAATCTTCATTGAGCGGCCTTCAATCTTTTATAGATGTGAATTGTTGTATCTATCTGCAGCAAGCCAAAAAGAAAGTCAAGACATGGTTTCAGAATGCCCTATGCACCAGATACTTTAGGAAAATCTGTGGGTTGTAGATATTAAAGTTAAAGATGTGGGTTCTAGAATAGGTATTGTAAGATCAGAATGTCCTTTGGCTTTCTTAAACATAAACCTGTCTGGATGGGAGATGGCTCACAAACAACTTATTTGTTTTACTTCCTATGGGTCCTCGTAATTCTTTTTTGTTTTGAAGGTACAGTAGAAGCACAAAATTTAGCATTTAGGAATTTTCAGCAGCTTCATGTTGTATTTGAAAATTCTAATATATTAAAATTCAAAACTTGCAAATAAAAAAGCTAATTTATACAAATAATAACAATTGGTGAATTCAACCTAATATATCTTACCTTTAAGGTGAGGTTTGAAACCAATGTATTTCAACAGAACAGTTTTCTTCTTCTTTCATTTCGAACATCCTCTGTAGCAAGAGTTGAGTCGCAATAATTGTAATCCATGCATATTTCATCTGCTTCCCTCGTGCATGTTTATCCAGTTATAATAGAAAATAAGACATCTTCTACTACCTTGCTTTCAGAGTTGGCTGTGAAAACCAATGCCATTTTTGTGATTAGGTCACTATTTGAACAGCAGAATCACATTTAGTTTATTTCAGAACACAGCCAGGGGTGCAGACAATAAAGCAGCATCTACATAATGCATAGAGGCATATTACATTAGCACAGTGTGAAACAATATCTAGAGACAATTGTGCCCCCAGAAGAGCACTGATACTGTCCTAACTGATATATTATGTAATATTCTGTGAAGCGCCATCCTGAAATATGCCACTGTAACCACCAGAAGATTTGTCATGGCATGTGGATAAAATGGCCATATCCTGTAGCTTATATGTAGAGTGACAACTGTATTCTGGTTATAACTTATAATAATGGTTAAAAAACATCCATTTAGATTTGCTAATAAGTTTAGAAATCCTCTGTTTTGAGTTTGCAAGAAAAAGTGTTGATTGTTCCAGGAATAAGAGCTTGAAAATCAACAAAAAACATTAGAAAGTCATGTGATATAAAGGCAAGTTATCATATGAAAAGAAAAACAAAGGTGTTTGGTGCCAAAATAAAAATTCCAATTATTCAGGTTTTGATATTTAAATGTAACATTTCAAAAACATATTCAAGAATAAAAACAGCAAGTAAAAACATCAGTTGTGTAACATTCTTTTAAATGATCCCCTGCACCCACCAGTAATGGTTCACATTTTGATTGTTGACTTAGGGGTCTTCTACAACTTTTTACAGTTCTGCAAACAATTGGTATGCACACATTTCAACTAAGCCTTTGCAATGTCCCAGGAAAGAGATGCATTGGATATGGACAGCCTGAGTAGCATATAATAGAAAAGTATGGCTGACTTTTTACTAATCTACACCAAAAGTAGGGCATATAGACCTTTATGCTCCAAATGACTTAGTCACCCTTTAAAGGATGTTGCACAAATAAATCAATTTTGCAAAAGTCAATATTTCCTTTACTGAATGCCAATGTAAAGATTCAGATGTAAGAGAACGTTTATTCTGTCTGTAATGCTACACCGAGCATCATTCGCCAGCCGCCAGAAGGGCACAGTGGAAACCCAATATAAAAGAAAAACAAATGGCTTCATTAAGTTTAATTGCTGGCAAGATTAACAGTCAAATAACTAATGGAGCAAAAGAAAGGGAAGCTTGTATAAAAGTGACTTTACTGCCCAGAGAATAATTGGGATGAAGAAATGTTTTGTGTCTAAAGCAAAACTGAGCCGCTGCATATATATATATATATATATATATATATAAAAGCATACATACAAGCATACATACATACATACATACATACACACACGCGCACATAGGCCCTGATTTATTAAAGCTCTCCAAGGCTGGGGAGAATACACTTGCACCAGTGAAGTTGGGTGATCCAGCAAACCTGGTATGGATCTGGTCCAGGATTCAAAACATTTGCTAGCAAATGATTTTAGGAAAATCATTCCAGGTTTTCTGGATCACCCAGAATCACTGGTTAAAGTGTATTCTCTCCAGCCTTGGAGAGCTTTATTAAAACAGGGTCATACACTGCCTGGCATGCCTGTGGGGATAGTGTTCGGATTTGCTTCAGTTGTTCAAGTCTACCTTCAGCATTGCTATGGCCCCAAAAAACAAGGTTATTTGACAACCTGATTATGACCAGGTTTACCATCAATGGAGTTTTTCTTCCTTGATGGCACGGGCATATTCTGAGATGACAATCACAGGCATGCTGTGATTAAAGCTAAAGATGGTCAAAGAATTGTGACTTTTTGTGGCTTTTAATGACCGAAGAATGTTTATATTTTATATATACTGGACAGTAAAATAGCCAATAAATGCTTCCACCACAAATCTTTCACTGCATCAGTGACAAAGAAGTGACCAGGCAGCACCATCATGCAAGCGTTGGTTTACCTGCCAAATTACAGGGCTGTTTATTCCTTTTATGTGACAGATGAGCAAGAAGAGAAGTATGGAATTTAAGTAGCACTACCACAGGTTTGCTTAAAACCTGCCAATCCATCCACCTATGGATTGTATACTACATTCTCCACCACTTATAAGCTTGATTAGCAGGGCCTACTTCTTCAGCCATGTCGCAGTAACAATGCAGGTTTGACATCATTATCCCCTATTTATTGTACAGCGCTGCATATTATGCTGGCACTTTATACATAAAACTTAATAGTAAAGTGTTTTAAGTACAGTGAAAATGAATCTTAAGTTTAGAGCGTTTCTATTTGAAGCTTTCATTTCTGCAATTTCGAGAATTCTCGAAAAAGAACACGTTTTTATTAAAATCTGATTTCTTCAGAGAGCAATAAAGTCAAAGAATAATTACAAGGCCCAGTTCACACAGGTATTAACTTTTAAACAGTAGTCTAAAGAGCATCAAATGTGGCAAGCATTGTGAAACTCTACTTTTGTTGAAAAAAAAAAAAGGAAATCATCTCCAGTTGTATGCATTTCAAAAATTTTACATTTTTTCTAACCAAATTTTTGATTACTTCTGTTCCTGTCGTTACTGAGACAAGTTTATTGACTAAAATTCTTAAACACTACTGAGGGAGAAAACATCCCTGCAATTATTGCCAAAGATTAAAGTCTTGGGACAGAACAGTTTACTTAGTGTTTAGTAAACTTGCCTTTGCAGTGCTGGGTCTTCTGCAGGGACATTTTCCCGCTTGGATGGGTTTGCTTTGAGCACTCTGGTTTCCCCCCACATCCCAGCCACATTAGATAACTGGCTTTCCCCAAAAGTGGTTAGCACTCTGGCCTTTGCGGCAATTTGCAGTGTCCCAGGTTTGAATCTCAGCCAGCAGCTGATTCTCTTTCTGCAGACGGAGGGATCCGTTCTAGCCGCATTTCACTGAGCAAGTTCGCTTCCTCAGGAACAGAGCAGCCTACAAAATAATTATCACCATCATGTATATGAATTTCAAAAAATGTTTAACTCTTGAATATATCAGTTACTCACAACTATCTGCACAATGGCTCCCCGATTTGGGTACCCAGACCAACAAAATGATCCTTTCTTCTGGTGTTAAGACATGCAGATCAAGGTCACAGCACAGGACAAGGAGGGCTCCTTTAAATAAAAATCTAGCAACACATGTTGGATAATTAGTCTAGCTTCTAATGTTCATATCCAAGTTTACTAGTGTTCTCCCCATGTTTAATTACCTCTCATCATTTACCTCAAATGTGAGTGGTGCCTAATGACCGCTTTACCGATTACTCAACCACGTGATATTTCACACTTTCGCAATATCCAAGTTTGTGTTAAAATGTGGTCATAATCATCACCCTGTATATGCTCAATTCATAAATGTGTTCACACGAGTCCAGCAGATAATGGCCTCAATTGCTTGAAAACAGACAGAACAACTGCATTATTCTTAACCAGTATTCCAGTATTCCCATTCATCGCTTTCTATATATATCCACCAAAATCCTCTACTATAGACCATTTAAATGTACATTTGTGCTGTATATCCACTTGATTAAACCTATTACACAGCAATCAACTTCAGTTGTTCCAATGAATATCACAGTTTTCACCCCCATCATAGGTCACATCATTCAAATAACTTACAATTTCTTACTATTGCAGGCAATCCTAAGAGTTTCTTCCGACCTGTTTACGGAGACCTGTACCTATCCCACAGATCCCCTCTCCCCTATCCCCTTGTTTTTATGTAATTTTATTGAAGTTTTTTCAATAAAAAAAAGTTATGTTTTTTTCATAATGATATGATTCAATGCCTTAAAAGTCCCGAGGTTATTTTTCCTCATCCAAATTTACTTGTACTTTTAATCCTTGTTTACTACACCATAATCTCCAGTCCATTCATGTAAAGTTATATTATGTTAATGGGGCCCATTATACTGTTGTTTTCCACAACAGGTGCATTGCCTAATATAACTGTATCTGCAAATTTTCCTAGATATTATTCTTTATGTATAAACCTTGTCTTAAACTGGAGTGTCACTGTCTAAATTGTGTTGTTTTGTTTGCAGTTGGGATTGTGGTTTAAACTTTCTTTACATTTTTTGTGCTTTGCAGGGTTTTCTTAAACTCGGGGTATTGGTTGCTGCCTGCTACTGTTGACGTGGCCATTGAATGCAAATTGCACTAACTTAGTCTAGCAAATTAAGAGTTTGATTGGTTCTGTTTCAAGTCCTTGCAATTTGCATTGAGTTTGCATAACATTTTCTGCATGTTATTGACCATCCTTAGGTATGAATTTTTATCCTCTTCGCTGAGGAATATGTTCAGTGGTAAGTAGAGGCAAAGTGATCAATGGCTGGAGCAACCTTCCATTGTGTTCTTTCAACCTCTGGGCCCTCCCTCAGACAGAGCCAATGTCTACTGCCCTGTTAATTACGCTGGGGTACCCATAATTTTTGGAGTTAGATCTTACACTTGGATTTTTTACAAATTTTTGGGTCGTGAATCCAGAAATGACTCCAGTTTTTGCTATCACATCCAGTTTTTTACGATACAGGGACCCTTCATTGTCAAAAAACTTACAAATTTTACATACAATGAAAAAATAATTAAATAACATAAATGTACTGTTTATTTAAATTTCTTTGGTTCATACAAAGGATTTATTGTTACTCTATAACATTTTTTTTACAGTGAAACATTTGAAAATGAATCAGGTGGTTAAGGTAAAAATTTACGCTTATAGCTTTTCCGGGGGTGTTCAGTGTTAGGACAATCCCGACGGATGCTCCAACAATAGTCAGCCATCATATGTACCCTGATACCGTCCTTCTATGACCTTCAAATCTTGGTGGAATGCTCATCACTGACTGCACCAAGATTTTTCGGGAAGTTAGAAAGATGGCCATGCAGAAAATGCACCTTGATGCTCATATTGCAACCAAGCGTTTCTGGACACTTTCTGTGTAATTATTTGCTCATGTGTTTCCAAGTCCTTGACAATGGCTTTGAATGATAACCAAGCATTCTTTTCG